>NC_069499.1:519252123-519552123 GCF_027579735.1 Bombina bombina | reverse complement strand
AAATCAGCTAAAATGAAACTATCTTGGTCTTGAATTGATGCAGAAAGATCCTTTCCTGATGTCCACACTAAAGGGCTGTGGCTTTGGTCCAAAATAGGTGAACAGAATATTCAGTTTATATAGCAACCTTACGGCCCAAATAAAAGTAAATGGTATCCTATCAGATTATTTTAATATTAAGAATGGGACAAGACAGGGGTGCCCCCTTTCCACAATTCTTTTCATTATGGCCATGAAACTCCTGGCCGCACATATTAGGCAGAATAATAATATCAAAGGAATCCCTATTAAAAACAATGAATACAAAATAAGCTTACAGGCGGGTAATATTCTCCTTCCATGTCCCCTTCTACTTCATTAGAATCTCTAGTACAGGAATTTCAAAACGTTGGCAAACGTATGCATTTCCTTATTAACAATCAAAAGTCAGTGGTACTTGTCATAAAGAGGAATCCCAATTTATTTCAAGATCTAGCAACAGTCTGCCCATATAAAATGCAATCTGATTATTTTAATAATTAGGGATAAACCTTACACCGGATATTTCTAAACTATTCCATTTAAACTATACACCCCTCCTAGCAAGCATACAATCAGACTACCGTAATTGGTCCCACAAACCTTTCTCATGCCGGAATCGTATACAAACTATCAAAATGACAAAATTGAATTTTATTAGAAACAGTCCCTATAACACTCCCCACATCATATTTACAAAAATTACAATCCACACAAAAAAATTATTTGGGGGAAAATAAAACCTAGAATATATAGATAAACTATATAGCACCTAAGAAATGGAAGAGGTTTGGGAGTTCCCCATATCCACAAATATTACCAGTCTTACAAATGGTGCTGAACTGACATATTAGGGTGAAAGATAAAGCTTGGGTCTCTTTAGACTCTTACATTCTTAGATCATCCTTTGTGGGCCCTGTGCTTTACCAACATATGTTCACCACATGGGATGATATTATAAAAAAAGGGAATCGAATCCTCCAGATCTACTTTGTCTCCAATATATCATAATGCTGAGTTTCTCAAGGGCATATCTTCTCCATAGGCCCCCTGCACAAAATAAACTTCTCCAGAGAATTAAAACAATTTGAACGCCTGTGCAGACAGGATGCCATCCCCAGGGGTATTCTGGCAAATGTTAGAGGGTTTTTAGATAACTGCCTACATACAACACTACCTAATTACACACATAAGTGACAAGAAGAGCAGGGTAACTTAATTACACCACAAAAATGTCAGAGGCTATTTTATAACACCTGCAAGTCAACTACCACCTCACATGCTAGAACTGAACTATAAAGTTGTATCTAGATGGTACAACCACCAATACAAAGTGCACACTAACATCCTAATAGCTAACCCCAAAAAGTTACCAAAAAAAAACTAACATTACAGAAAAAAATACCACTACAGAAAAAATAACTTTACAGAAATTAAAGAAACCCTAACATTACAGAAAATAAAAAATAAGTTATGCCTATTCTAATACTAAGCTCCACTAAACACCCCAAAATAAAAAAAACTCTATACTAACACTAAAAATGACTATAGCAATAGCCCTTAGAATGGCTTTTTGTAGGGCATTGTCATAAAGTATTTTAGCACCTTTTTTTTTTTTACAAAGAAATACAACCACAGCCTACAATAAGAGTAACCCCCCCCCCAAAAAAAAAAGCCTCTTTAAAAAAACTCTACTCTGAAAATTGCTCTGATAAGGGCATTTGGTAGAGCATTGCCCTAAAGTGATTAAAGCTCTTGTGCTATTAAAAAAAATAATAATAATTTAAAAAAAGATTACCCTGAAAAATGCAATTGGATGGGCATTGTTCTTAGAAGGGCATTTGGTAGGACAGTGCCCTAGAGTGAACATAGCTCTTTTGCTGCCCAAGAGAAAAAAAACACTATTCTAAAAATAAACCTAATCTAAAAAAAGGTTGCCCTGAAAAGGGCATTTGATTGGGAATTGTCCTTAGAATGCCTTTTGGTAGGGCAGTGCCCTAAAATAAACATAGCTCTTTTGCTGCCCAAGAGAAAAAAGCCTATTCTAAAAAAAAACTAATGCAAAAAAAAAATAAACCCCTAACCTAAAAAAATAAAACCTACCCCCATAAAAACCTACAGCTAAAACCCAGAAATGGTAGTCACCGAAATTGAATATGGCTCCTACGTGATCGCAAACTGCCGTGCTCCTCTCCATGGTGGACCTATCTTAATCCTGGTGACAGTGGGGGCCCATCTTTATGGAAACATTCCATCTTCTAACTTCATCCCGGCGGTCGTGGTATATCTTCTTGCTTCTTCTTCACTGGGGATGTCTTCATCCATCTTCCACCGATGCGTCTTCTTATCTTCTTTTCTTCTCATCTAAGGATCTTCCGTCCCTGACATTCTCTTCATGCGGTTAACTTGCATCGCAATAAGACCCCTAATCTAATAACCCCTAAACCGCCACATAGTCCACAGCAAAGTATGCCACTACACTATTAACCCCTTGACTGACTCACCCTCAAATTGCAAACTGCTCCACTACACTGTTTACCCCTAAAATGTCACACCCCCACATTGCAAACTACTCTGCTACACTAATTACCCCTAAACCGCCACAACCCTCATTGCAAACTACTTTGCTACACTATTAAGCCCAAACCACCACAACCTCCTAACACCCCTAACTTATCACCCCCTAAGTTACCAAAAAAAACTAACATTACAGAAAAAAACTACCACAACAGAAAAACAATTACAGAAATTAAAAAAAAACTAACATTACAGAAAAAAAAGAATTACCAAAAATAAAACCTCCACAGCTATGCGGATTTTAACACTAAAGCCCCTTAAAAAAAAGAAAACCCCTATACTAACATTAAAACTTACTATAGCAATAGCCTTTAACATGGCTTTTTTTTAGAGCATTGCCTTAAAGCAATTTAGCACCTTTTTTTTTTTTTTTTACAAAGAAATACAACCGCAGTCTACAATAAGAGTAACTGCAGATCAACCCCCCCCCCCCACCCGAAAAAGCCTATCTAAGAAAAACTCTAGTCTAAAAATTGCTCTGATAAGGGTATTTGGTAGGGCATTGCCCTAAAACAATTAAAGAGCTATTGCTATTTTAAAAATACCTAAACTAAAAAAAAAAGCCTAATCTAAAAAAGAATTGCCCTGAAAGGGCATTTGGATGGACACTGTGTTTAGAAGGGTATTTGGTAGGGCAGTGACCCAAATTGAACATAGCCCTTTTGCTGCCCAAGGGATAAAAAAAACATATTAAAAAAAAATCCTAATATAAAAAAAGATTGCTCTAAAAAGAGCATTTGGAAGATAATTTCCCTTAGAAGGGCATTTGGTAGGACAGTGCCCTAAAGTGAACATAGCTCTTTTGCAGTTTAAGAGAAAAAAAACGCTATTCTAAAAATAAACCTAATTAAAAAAATATTTGCGTGGGCATTGTCCTTAGAAGGGCTTTTGGTAGGACAGTGCCCTATAGTGAACATAGCTCTTTTGCTGCCCAAGAGAACCCTATTCTAAAAAACCTAATACTAAAAAAGGTTGTCTTCAAAAAAGCATTTGATATAGAATTGCCCTAAAGTGAACATAGCTCTTTTACCAAAAAAAACCCAATAACCTTAACCTAAAAAAATAAAACCAAGCCCACAAAAACCTACAGCTAAACCCCAAAGATAGTATTCACCGTACTTGAATCTGGTTCCTTTGTGATCGCCAACTGCAGTGCTCCTCTCCATGGTGGACCCAAATTAATCCTGGCGGCTGTGGGGGCCCATCTTCATGGAAGATTCCCATCTTCTACTTTCATCTCGGCGACGGTGGTATATCTTCATCCTTCTTCGCTGGGGAAGTCTTCATCTATGTTCCACCCAATGTGTCTTCTTATCTTCTTTTCTTCTTATCTAAGTATTTTCCATCCCTGACATTCTCTTCATGCAGTCAACCGCCGCACACTGAAGTTTGAATGTGAGGTACCGCCTTATATATTGGTACACTTGCATTCCTATTAGCTGATTTTCAAATCCAAATCAGCCAATAGAAAAAGCTTTCATTCTATTGTCTGATTTTAATTTGGAAATTAAAATCCACCAATAGTAATGCAAGGGGGGTACCTCACATTCAAACTTCAATGTGCAGCAGGTGACCACATGAAGAGGACGTTGATGATGGAATAAAAAAAGATGAGAAGAAAAGAAGATAAAAAGACGCATCGGGTGGAAGATGGATGGAGACTTCTCCAGCAGAGTGGTGGGAGAAGATGGATGAAGATGGACCTCCATGAGGATGGGCCCCCACTGCCACCAATAGAAAAATAATAGCTGTAATAGCTTTAGGGCAATGCCCTTATCAGGGAAATTTTTTAGAAATAGAATAGTTTTTTCAGATAGACTTTTTTGGGGGGTGGGGAGTTACTTTTGTTGTAGCATCGGGTTGTACTTTTTGTAAAAAGAGCTGAATAAAAAAAATAGTTACTAGTTACTTTTAGTGTTAGTATAGTTTTTTTTTATTTTGGGGTGTTTTTTTTTAAGGGTGAGCTTTAGTTAAAATTGGCATAACTGTGGGCTTTTAATTTTTGTATTTTTTTTCTCCTGCAACGGTAGTTAGTTTTGCTGTAATGTTACAGGTTTTTTTAGTAATGTTATTTTTTTATGTAATGTTAGGCTTTTTATTTCTTTAATGTTAGTTTTTTATGTAATGTTAGTTTTTAGGAGTTTTAGCTGTTTGGAGGTTAGTGGGTACTTTGCAATGAGGGTTGTGGTGGTTTAGGTTTTAATAGTGTAGCGGAGTAGTTTGCTATAGGGGTGGTGATGGTTTAAGGTTAATATGTAGCAGAGTAGTTTGCAATGTGGGGTGTGGTAGTTTAGGGGTTAATAGTGTAGCGTAGTAGTTTGCAATATTGGGGGGTTAGGGGTTAATAATGTAAAGGAACAATTTGAGATGTGGCGGTGTGGCGGTTTAGGAGTTAATAGTGTAGCTGAGTAGTTTGTGATGGGGATTGTGGCAGTTTAGGGGTTAATGGTGTAGTGTAGCAATTTGTGATGGGGATTGTGGCAATTTAGGGGTTCATAGTGTAGCACTGCAGTTTGCAATGTGAGGGTGTGGTGGTTTATGGGTTAATAATGTAACGGAGTAGTTTGTAATGGTGTTGTGGCAGTTCAGGCATTAATAGTGAAAAGGAGTACTTTGCAATGGGGGGGTGTCAGTTTAGGGGTTAATAAAACAAATGTAAATGTTTCTAAGCTACTAATGTTCCTAAGCTGTTAGTGTGGCTCTCCAGTGCATTAAAGGTAAGAATTTAACCTCTTAAAAAGATAATATAAAGAAAACAAATAAATACTGATGAATTTGTCTGTATTTTTAGGTTTCTTTCAATTTCATTGGTGCATTCATTTGGATATTTCTTTCGTTAAAATTAAATTAATATTTGTTTTTCATTACAAATTTGCATTCATAACAAAACAAATGCCCATCTCTGCTAATTATACAAAATCACTCAATGGCCTCTATTTATCAAGCTGTCAACCGCAAATACTCTGGAATTCCGCAGCGTATTTGTGGCGAGCCTGATTCGCCATAGTTATCAAACCCTACAGACCGGCAAAAGTAGAATATAGTGACGTAACATACGATCCGCCGGACTCAGTCCGACACAGATTGATGGTTACGTCACTACAGATGTTCCGAACGCAAGTTCGGCACAATCTGACTACTTTTGCTAGTTATCAAAAACTACCAGGTACGCTCGCCACTATTCCAGCCCAGCGTATCTAGTTTTCAACCCTGGAGGCGGCGGATACCACAGGAATCAATGGGAGTATGACAGCAGCAAAAGCTTATGTTCGCTGCTGCCCGATACCCCATTGATTCCTATGGGAACGACTACACCTAACACCCTAACGTACCCCGAGTCTAAACACCCCTAAACTGCTCCCCCTACACTGCCGCCACCTACATTATACTTATTAACCCCTAAACCTCCACTCCCGGAGCCCGCCGCAACTAAATAAAGTGTTTAACCACTAAACCACCGCACCCGGACCCCGCCGCCACCTACATTATATTTATTAACCCCTAATCTGACCCCCCTACACCGCCGCCACCTACATTAAATTTATTAACCCCTAATCTGACCCCCCTACACCGCTGCCACCTACATTAAATGTATTAACTCCTAAACCTAAGTCTAACCCTAACACCCCCTAACGTAAATATAATTTAAATGAATCTAAATAAATATTCATATCATTAAATAAATTATTCCTATTTAAAAATAAATAATTACCTACTAACTAATAGTTACATTGTAGCTATTTTAGGATTTATTTTTATTTTAAAGGCAAGTTTGTATTTATTTTAACTATGTAGAATAGTTATTAAATAGTTATTAACTATTCAATAACTTCCTAGCTAAAATAAATACAAATATACCTGTAAAATAAAACCTAACCTAAGTTACAATTACACCTAACACTACACTATCATTAAATTAAATATCTAAACTAAATACAATTAACTACAATTAAATACAATTAAATAAAATGATCTAAAGTACAAAAAAACAGACAATAAATTACAGAAAATAATAAAATAATTACAAGAATGTTAAACTAATTACACCTAATCTAATCCCCCTAATAAAATAAAAAGCCCCCCAAAATAATTAAAAATCCCTACCCTACACTAAATTACAAATAGCCCTTAAAAGGGCCTTTTGCGGGGCATTGCCCCAAAGTAATCAGCTCTTATACTTGTAAAAAAAAATACAATACCCCCCTCAACATTACAACCCACCACCCACACACCCAACCCTACTCTAAAACACTCCAAATCCCCCCTTAATAAAACCTAACACTACCCCCTTGAAGATCACCCTGCCTTGAGACATCTTCACCCACCCGGGCAGAAGTGGTCCTCCAGACGGGCAGAAGTCTTCATCCAGGCGGCATCTTTTACCTTCATCAATCTGGAGCGGAGCGGGTCCGTCTTCAATGCAAGCTCAATCCTATTAGCTGATTGAATCAGCAAATAGGATTGAACTTAAATCCTATTGGCTGATTGCATAAGCCAATAGGATTTTTCCTACCTTAATTCCGATTGGCTGATCGGAATTCAAGGGACGCCATCTTGGATGACGTCATTTAAAGGACTATTCATTCATCGGGTAGTTGCCGGCCTGGAAGGATGCTCCGCGTCGGATGTCTTGAAGATGGACCCGCTCCGCTCCGGATGGATGAAGATAGAAGATGCCGCCTGGATGAAGACTTCTGCCCGTCTGGAGGTCCTCTTCTGCCCGGATAGGATGAAGACTTCTGGCTGTCTGGAGGACCACTTCTGCCCGGTTGGGTGAAGACGTCTTAAGGTAGGGTGATCTTCAAGGGGGTAGTGTTAGGTTTTATTAAGGGGGATTGGGTGGGTTTTAGAGTAGGGTTGGGTGTGTGGGTGGTGGGTTGTAATGTTGGGTGGGTATTGTATTTTTTTTTTACAGGTAAAAGAGCTGATTACTTTGGGGCAATGCCCAGCAAAAGGCCCTTTTAAGGGCTATTTGTAATTTAGTGTAGGGTAGGGATTTTTAATTATTTTGTGGGGCTTTTTATTTTATTAGGGGGATTAGATTAGGTGTAATTAGTTTAACATTCTTGTAATTATTTTATTATTTTCTGTCATTTATTGTCTGTTTTTTTGTACTTTAGATCATTTTATTTAATTGTATTTAATTGTAGTTAATTGTATTTAGTTTAGATATTTAATTTAATGATAGTGTAGTGTTAGGTGTAATTGTAACTTAGTGTAGGGTAGGGATTTTTATTATTTTGGGGGGCTTTTTATTTTATTAGGGGGTTAGCTTAGGTGTAATTAGTTTAAAATGCTTGTAATTATTTTATAATTTTCTGTAATTTAGTGTTTTGGTTTTTTTGTACTTTAGATAATTTTATTTAATTGTAGTTAATTGTATTTAGTTTAGGTAATTAATTTAATGATAGTGTAGTGTTAGGTGTAATTGTAACTTAGGTTAGGTTTTATTTTACAGGTATATTTGTATTTTATTTTAGCTAGGACGTTATTAAATAGTTAATAACTATTTAGTAACTATTCTACCTAGTTAAAATAAATACAAACTTGCCTATAAAATAAAAATAAATCCTAAAATAGCTACAATGTAACTATTAGTTATATTGTAGCTATCTTAGGGTTTATTTTATAGGTAAGTATTTATTTTTAAATAGGAATAATTTATTTAATGATATGAATATTTATTTAGATTAATTTAAATTATATTTATGTTAGGGGGTGTTAGGGTTAGGGTTAGACTTAGGTTTAGGGGTTAAGTGTAGGGGGTCAGATTAGGGGTTAATAAATTTAATGTAGGTGGCGGCGTTGTAGGGGGGGGCAGATTAGGGGTTAATAAATATAATGTAGGTGGCGGCGGGGTCCGGGAATGGCGGTTTAGGGGTTAATAACTTTATTTAGGTGCGGCGGGGTCCAGGAGTGGCGGTATAGGGGTTAAAACAGTATAGTATAGTGTGGGTGCTTAGTGACATGGTACCATGAAATCTGCAAATAAGCCGAAGAGCAGCGAGATCGATGACTGTTAGTTAACAACAGTCCGCTGTTCATCGCTCCGTACTTGGTGCGCAGCTTTTTGACAGCTTTCTTGATAATTTTGGAGAACGTATTCAGGTTTGCGGCAACGATGTTAGGCAATCTTAGGCGAGCATATTGGTGCAGTTGAATGCAAGAAAGTCGATGGCTTGATAACTAGAGGCCACTGACTGTACTTAATTTATACTTAATTTATATTAATTTATGTTTTTTAGATGGGTTAAAATTATGTTGTGTTTATCAACATAACTTGGGTCCTGCAGTCCCCTGGAAGTGTGCACTTCATCTGTATTGTATAAATGTGCAGAATTATTATCTTGTCACAATATAAACATACACATTGGCCCAGGTTACAAGTGGCACACTATTTAGTGCTTTGGTTCACACACAAACACCGCCAGAAGTAAACTTTTAACCTGTGCAGGTTAGCGCATGTATTACAAGTTGAAAGTAAATGGTTTGCATGCAAAAGACAACACATGCTAACTTCAGGTCTTTGGATATTGTGACCGCATTAACTTCTCCCCATAGACTTTAATAGAGTGCACTGATGCAGAAATATATATATATAACTGATGATGTTAATGTAAAATACATATGAATATATATAGGTATAGATATAAACAGATGAAGATAGGAATATCAATTTAAAAATACAAGGAACATTTTCCCCTATGTGGAAAACATTGGAATGTAACATGTTTACAGTAAATACACTGTAAAACACATTTTAAATATTAATATTCAATAAAAATGATAATTCATGTTTCAATGTATTTGAGTCGAAAGTCAAATACATGGCCATATACTATACATCTTTGAACCTGTATAAAAATGTTAATGTTATTATTTTATATAATATTTTTATGAATATTTTTTATCTGATATTTATCTGAGTGTAACTGTTTATTTTAATATATTTATATTGTGTTTCGTGCACTTTTATTTTTTAATTCTTAATATCAGGAACATGGAAATCTTCTTCCTAGAAAAAGAAAAAACACAACAAAAGCAAAAAACTATTTTTAAAAACACAGCAATTATTTAAGTACATATTATAGCATTATACAATAAAATACATATAAATAAATATTATATGCATGTATAATATATCCTCAATCCCACAGATCCTATTGGTTATAATTGTAAGGTTTTTTTCGTTCTTTATTAAAAATGGAGATGTACACATAAGAAATATATAAGGATTCCATTGGAGTTTAATGGGCGTTTCATCGAAGTAACAAGTGTTTTAATTGGGAAATATCACTGTGAGTTTCTAACATTCAAAGCACTACTTCTTGGATACACCTTTTCAGCCATATCAGTCTCACCAGCTTTTCAGTGGCGATTTTTTTCCATTTTGCGAAATCTAGGGAAATATAGATACAAACTTAATTTACATAGGCATTATATGAACTGTTTTTGTTTTAGTAAACGCACAGTTTATGTGGAACAAACATTTAATAAATAACACCCCCCTCTCTGAGATCGCAGATGAGTGGCGATGTGGATGTACTTTTGCTGAAGTTACAATCCGTATTATTTCCTGTTGAGACACATTGCCAGTCGTAGGAACAGAGAGGGTCAGCCTACTTTCATGGAATATATTGCAAGACCCATGGATTGCAAGTCTGGCAAGGTGAAAAAGATAATTTCTCATGGGTCTGACAATGTTTTGATCAGCAGGGCCTTAGCCTGTAGCCAGATAGACAAAGAATTAGAAGATTATGTATGAAAATAAATTAAAAATAATTATTCAAGTAACTGTAAACGATAGATAGATGATAGATAGTTAGATAGATAGTTTTTTTTGTAGTATAAGTGTTACTGCAAATAATTAAAACAGGTTTTCCTTAGTAGTTCTACTTTCCTAAAAAAAAATAAAAATAAAATAGCAAGTTTTTTTTTTTTTTATAAACCACAGCATATTGTTTTATTTCTTCTTTAAAAATATTAATATAATTTAAGGTCAATTACAATTGTTTATAAAAGTTTATCTAGGGTCAATTCATCTCAAGTGGCCCAACATAGGTTGCTTGACCATTTTTAATTTCTCTAATTTTATTTGTTTTTGTCATATGTTTATTTCTTGTGTTTGATAAAACAGACTTGCTATTATTTTTTTTTTATTAAATAAGTTTTTATTGATGTAATTGGTACAAAACCACAAAACAGAACAGTTACACTTGACATATTGGGCAACAAATTACAATCAAACGTTCAAGGGAAAAAATGGCATTCTAAGAAAATCGTTTTACTCAGCTCAATGATCTAGCTCAAAGGTTAGTCATACGTCAGTTGTGTATTTGGACTTTATAAGTGTTGTGTACTGGTCTGTCATAGGGAAGATTTAGCTTCTTTTTTAGCATTTTGGGTATCATATGGCCATGTAAGCCATACATATTGAACCTGGCAGTTAGGGGTTAGTAAAATGGAAAGCTTACATAGTACGCGTGTTTGAGAGCAAAACAGATAGGGATAGACACCTGCCTCTCTTAGGAGGGGGGGAGGGGGGTGTTGGGGGGGGAGTAGGGGCATCAGAAGAGGAAGGAGGGGGGGGGGAGGGGAAGAGCAGTGAGGAGTACCTCCGGCCTGGCATAGTGTGGCGCCTCTTCTAGGAAGGCAAATAAGACAGTCACAAGAGGGACATTAGAATTGATGAGGGAGGGAGCATCATGCTGTCGGCTTTAGGTAGGTCTCCCATGGAACCTAGACTAGGGAGAAGACATCTGATTGTTTCCTGGCCCTGAAGACATAGTCTTCCATTGTCTTTACGTATTGCAAATAGTCAACAACTGCCTGCCATCTTGGGGGCTGTTGTTTCTTCCAATTCCTGGCGATTAACATCTTGACTGATGTCAATAGATAGATTAATAAATATCTTTTGTGCTTTGGCAGTTTTTTAACTCCCAGATGTAAGAGAGCTAGGCCCGGAGTGTCTGGGGTCGGGAGTTCCAAGGCCTTGCAGACCTCACTGTTTTTCGACCAAAGTGGTCGGAGCTTGCTACATGACCACCACACATGGAGCGGAGTGCCTGTCTCTCCACACTCTCTCCAACATAATGGAGAATGCTCAGGGTACAAGGTCTGAAGTTTGGTCGGCACCAAATGCCATCTGGTTATGATCTTGAAGTAGAGTTCATACATTGTAGCGCAATGAAGTGCGGATTTAGTCAGTTGTATCGCTTTAGTCCAGTCGAGCTCCGTAAAAGCGAGTCTCAATTCCGCTTCCCAGGAGGCCATATGTCTAGTTTTCACCAGGGTGGGAGGTCCCAAGAGGGATCGGTAGTGTGCTGTAAGAGGTTTGCACAGTTGAAGGTTTGCCTTCCATCTCATCTCCCAGATAGTTGGAGTCCTGATTTTTTCAACCAGGAATCCCCATGACTTCATCAAGGATCTCAGCCTCATAAAGTCAAATTTCAGGGTGTCAGGAATGTCAAATTTAGTGATCATGTCTTGAGGCAAGAGGAGATTCTCACTCAGGTAGAAATCGCTCAGAGAGGTGATCTCCAGGGCCTTCCAGGGGGCGAGCCGAATATTTGGGAGCCCCTGTAGGAGTGACACGACAGGATGTATGGGTGAGGGATGCGGGGCTATCAACTGGTGGTGTCTGAGGCGGAACCAAACCACTTGACAGTCTTTGATGAGATGATTGGAGATCGGTATCTGCGCGGCCAAGTGAGGTGGAACCCACAACAGATCTGAGAGGTCGACATGAGCGGAGAGTGAAGCTTGTTCCAGCTCCCTCCATCTGGTAGGGGGCAGGGCAGGTCCCCACGCCGAGACGTGCGAGATCATAGCCGCTTGATGATATAATTTAACATTGGGTAGCCCAAGCCCACCTCTGTCTACAGGAGCCTGAAGCGTGGCCGCGGCCACCCTCTGCCGCTTATTGTCCCAAACATAGGCATTGAATGCTGTTTGGAAGCCTCGTAAAATCTTTTCCGGGACTGAGATGGGGATACAGCGCATAAGGTAGGTTAATTTAGGGAGGATCATCATCTTAAGAGCGGCAATTCTGCCCATCCAGGAGATTTCCTCATATTTTTTAGATTTCAGTCTCGCCTCGGTTTCCCGCAGGAGAACAGAGTAGTTCGCCTGCAACACCTTATTCTTGTCATGAGACAGGAAGACACCAAGATGTCTGATCCCATCTGTTGACCACCTGAACGAATATAGTCGCTTAAGGTATCTTTGTTCCGATTGCTCAATGTGAATCATGTAGGCCTCTGTTTTGGTCACATTGACCTTATAGTTCGAAATGTTACTAAAAACGTCAATAATCTCAAAAAGGTAGGGAAGTGACTCCACTGGGTTGGTGAGGAAGAGAGTGAGATTATCGGCAAAAAGTGCCAATTTCTGGAGCGTATCATGTATCTGAAGGCCCTGGACCTTAGGGTTTCCTCTAATAGCCTCCGCGAGAGGCTCCATAACCAATGCGAAAAGGAGCGGAGACAGGGGGCACCCCTGCCTGGTTCCATTTCTGATCTCAATTTTAGGAGAACAGAAACCCATACCTTTAATCACAGCCGTCGGGGAAGCGTATAGGGCGGCAATAGCTGTACGAAACGACTCAGGAATCCCAAAGCGTTCTAAAGTGCAAAACATATAATCCCACCCCACCCTGTCAAATGCTTTTTCCGCATCCATAGACAGGGTGAGGAGAGGTAGCCCCATATCAGCTGTTTCCATAAATATGTTCAGTAGTCTACGAGTGTTATCTGTACCTTGCCTCCCTTGCACAAATCCCACTTGGTCCAAATGGACCAGCGAGGGCAGGTGCTTTCCGAGCCTAGTCGAGAGGACCTTAGCATAGACTTTCACGTCCACGTTAATAAGGGAGATGGGCCGATAGCTCTCGCAGAGCGTCAGGTCCTTCCCCTCCTTGGGTATAGTCAAGATAGTGGCTTCCAAGAATTCGGGGAGAAACGCTCCCTCCTTCCGGACCTCACCGAAAAGACGAAGCAAGATAGGTGACAATAGGTGGGCAAAGGTACGATAAAAGAGGCCCATGAATCCATCCGGACCTGGAGCCTTGTGTGGCTTCAAGGTCAGAATGGCTGTTTTGATTTCTTCCAAAGCGAATGGAGCAGTTAAATCTTCCGCCAAGTCGTCTCCCAGAGAAGGGAGGTCCAACCGTGCCAGAAACAGCTGGGCAGCCGTTCTGCGGGTTTCGACCCCGGAGGGGTCGTTGTTTAGGTTATATAGGGCAGTATAGTAGTCGGCAAACACCTTCCCTATACTCTTTGGCGAGCGAACTACGCCTGTCTTCGTAGAGATTGTGGGGATTCTAGCTTGAACCGCTCGATCTCTGAGTTTACGAGCCAGCAACCTATCGGCCTTGTTACCTTTGTAATAATAGACCTGCCGGAGTCGAAGCAGGTTTGCCTGAACTCGTAATTGCTCTCTCTTGGTAATTTCATCTCTGATGGCACCGACTTGGACGCCCAAAGTGGGAGTGGGGGTATGTTTGTTAGTCAATTCAGACTGTCTCAGTTCTGCATATAGTTTAGCGAGGGAAACTTTATTTTTAGCTTTTTGTAGTGCGCTTTTTTTAATAAAATGACCCCTGAGGTAGGCTTTAAGTGTAGCCCACAGGGTTCCCTGGCTCGTGTCGCCCGTATCATTGTGTCTCAGAAAATCTGAGATTGTCTCCACTAGTTGTGGGATTTCCCCCTCAGCCAGGAAATGATCAGATAGCTTCCAGGAGGGCCTACAATCAGGAGGGTGCAGATTGGTGCACCCAACGCAGACAAGGTCATGATCCGACCAGGGGCATGGTCTTATTCGTGGGGCGCAGAATTGATCTAAAGTCCAGGAGTCACACAGGAGGTAGTCAATCCTGGAGTAGGAGTTATGTGGTTTGGAGAAATGGGTGTAATCTCTTTCAGACGGTGCAAGACAGCGCCAGATGTCATAGAGGCCATGTTGGTACATGAGTTTACGTAGCGCATTGGACTGGGTATTAAGGTTTTGGTCAGAGGGGCAAGCTTTTGGAGTTTTTTTATCTAAAGTAGGGTCCCAAACCAGATTGAGGTCTCCCCCTATCAATAGGTGTCCCCTTTTAACTTCCCCTAGTCTCCCCAGGAAGTGTCTCAGGAATGGGATCTGTTTGGTGTTTGGGGTGTAGATGGAGGCTAGGGTGTAAAGGATTCCATTCAATGTGCAAATTAGGATCAAATATCTACCCTCAGGGTCACGGTCTACATATTCTATAGTACAAGAGATGTCTCTGTGGATCAGGATTGCTACCCCTCTCTTTTTCTCTGAGAAGGAAGCTGTTTCGCAAACAGGGTAGTGCATTGGGTTGCGGAATGGCTTAGATTTGGTGTCCCAATGGGTCTCCTGGAGGAACACAATATGTAATTTGTGGGAGTTGAGGCAGTTAGAGAGGAGGCTACGTTTAGTGGGAGAGTTTAAGCCCTGGGCATTGAGGGTAGCTACAGTTAGGGGCGCCATAAGTTGTGAGGGTTCAATATCACTAGTAGGACGAAGCAGGGTAGGTGTGAGGGGCTTGCCTAGATGGCCGAGGAGGGGGGAGTGGAGTAAAGAAGGCAGGGGTGAATCTGACCACTCTCAAGTAACTATGTAGGGTGAATGAAAACTGTCAGGTTATTTATCGATGTGTAAGATACACTATCGCTATGAGTGCTCCTACAGGAAAATGTAAGAGATCACAACTGTCAAGGAGGGGGGAGGCCAGCATGTGGAGCCTGGCCCCAGTCAGTCGTTCTGTGTCATGTGTCAAGTGCCCATTAAGAGGAGAGTTCTCCAGTCGGTGCCCTGCGTATCATCACTTATATGTTACTTGGTAGACAAGGCTTGACAGGTACACAGCTTAAAACAAATAAGCATTAACACGTTTCAGCAAGGTTAAATACATCCAGTAAAATTTAAGTGATACCATAAACTATTAGATATCAAGTAGAGCAGACAACAATATTAGCAAATATGTTAGTTAATCAATTTTTATCATACAACTCTTAACTCACCAGCTTATTAACCGGTAACATTCATTTATAACACGAGAACTGTTCTCAGGTTATATATTGTAAAACATTTCAATGAAACATTACCTAAAAATGATGGGACTTGGATACCACAGGAGAGGTAGTTACAGCAAGTTGCATATCCATTCTATAAACAAGTTTCTTAACTTTGTAAAGTATAAACAAACAGTAATTACTAATAATAACAATGCTAAAACGCATCAACTCTTGCATATTCCTCTACGCTAAGAAGAGAACATATACTAAGCGGAGAGAGGAAGGATTTAAGGAGAACCATAAAACATTAGGAAATGAGAACATCCATGCTAGGTCCTTAAGAGGACCGTAATGGTAGCTGATCCCTTATGGAACATCTAGAACCCTAAGGGAGAACAGGGGGCTTCATAGCCCTGTGATTGGTGAGCAATATTGAGCTAGGTGGAATCATGTTGCGCCTGGACCAGTGGAGGCACTGTCAGAGGGCGTGCAGTTTTCTGCGTACTGTGGAGGTTTCTTCTGGGAGTTTCCCGCTCTTTGAGGGAGAGGTCGCCACTTTGGGGCTGATGCCCTCAATCCCCTGTTTGGGTCTTTAGGCTGCTGAGAATCAGGCGGGTCCGGCGGTAGGAGGTCCCATTTTTGCATGAGTTCTCTAGCTTGTTGCGGAGAGGAGACTGTGTATTGGTGGCCTTCTTTGGTGATATGTATCTTGACGGGGAACCCCCACCGATATTTGATGGCTTTGTCTCTCATTAGCTTGGTGTAGGGTTGATAGTGACGCCGTAACTGAAGGGTATGTGGTGAGAGATCTTGGTAGATCTGTACCTCTGAATATTGACCGGGGAGGGATCTCCCCCCCGCAAGAGCTCGAAGGAGTTTGTCTCTGAAGGTGTAGTAATGCAGACGGGCTATAACGTCACGTGGCTTATCACCATCGCTGGATCTGGGTCTCAGTGCTCTGTGTGCCCGATCTATCAACCTCTCCTGACCTTCTTCTGGGCCTAAGATCTCGGTGAACATCTCTCTGAGGTATTTCTCTAGGTCTTGTGGGGAGACCGTCTCAGGGATACCTTTCACCCGGATATTATTGCATCGGGTAAGATCTTCCAAGTCCGCCAATTTGACTTCAAGGTCCGAAATTTGCTCAGCTAAGCATTGAGAGTACCCGATCAAGTTCGAATGATCAATCATCAGGTCCTCCTGTTTGCGCTCTATTATGTCAGTACGCTCACCTATGGAGGCTATGTCGCGTTTCAAGTCCGCGTGGCTCTTTTCAAATTTTTTAGTTAGAGAGTCATGATGTGAGGCCAGGAGCGTAGTGATAGAGTCCATAAGATTGTTATTAACCTCCTTGTCAGCACGCAGTGAACGCCCCACAGTCCGGGCCAAGGCCGATTCACTGGTGGTCTCAGCTGAGCTACTAGCATCTGTAAGTTCTTCATCTGAGGCAGCCTGAGATCTGGGGAGAGGGTTGCTGAAATGATCCACCACTGTACGCTTAGGGGTATTTAAGGGCTTTTGTTTTCTTTTGAATGTTTGAGGCATTTTGCTGATCTGCATGGGTTATCAGATAGGGTTATGGGCATGTGACAACACTATAGGGATCAGCTGTTATCTGGCTGACTGGGGCCTTGGCATAAGAAAGTAACCTACATATCTTTAGGGTACATCACAATAAGGAGAAATGGTTAGACTTAGACTTGCTGGGTGAGCTATCTCCTGGTCGCCAGGGCCCCCTCTCGACTCAGGGAAAGGGGATACGACCTGAAGGAAGGGAAAAGGGGGAAGGGAAGTGACCAGCCTAGACAAGCTAGGCCGGAAAGGGCGAGTCTTGAAGGGTCCCTGCCTTAAAAAAACAAAAACCAGGTAACAGTAACAAGTAAGGCAACAATGGTGGAAGCCTGTCAGGAAATAAAGGCAGACAGTGACAATGCAATTATAAATGATCTCCCAATAGCACACTGAATCTAGCAGTTTGAAGACAGCACTAACACAAAACTTCAAAACAGTATCTACGTATAATCTTACAGGAACTGTCAGCGCTGTTAGGGAAAAGTGTCGGTTAGTAGAGAAACAACAATTAGTAAACAAGTGAGACAGTACACTTCGTGCCTAATGCTCGAAGACAATAATGCTGACGCAGCAGCTTTACAGAAAATGACTGGCAGTTGTTAAAATAAACTTTGTAGACACCCTATGTAAAATATATTGTCTCTATTAGTCCTTCCTGTTAATCCAAGATCTCAGCAGATCCCCCTATTTGTTGTGGGAATGGGCCGCGTTCAATATCAGAGTGGCCAGGGGTTTGGTGCAGCTGTGATGTAAATAATTTATTCAGTGTCAGTGCCAACTATATATCTAAATAGCACCTATAGGAGATTCCTGGTAGGAAGCAGTGGTTATTCAAAGATCAAATGCGTGTCTATATGTGGTTATCTTCACTGAGTGCTAAGGGGACACAGCCTAATTTCAATAGCAGGGTAAAAGGATCCCCAGACACCCAGGTGGGTGGGAAAGTTAGGTAACTTTATCAGCAAGGCAGGTAGGTACTTATGGACAGGATGAGCACCTTAAGCAAAAAAGGGATTGTCCCTGCTAGTCTCTCGCTCTACTGTGTGATCCAGACCTCTGCAGATCCCTTTGATGAGAGAGTGGTGGATCTCTGCTAAGTAAATGGGTGGGTGTACAGAGCTATGCTCACAAAATACAGAGGGGACAGAGTCTAGTTCCAGACACAGGACAGTGAGGGCCAGACACGTGGGAAAATGTAGTATATTTGCTGCACTTTGGATGTGTCAGTTAAGGCCTCATAGGCAGGATAACGGCTACACTGGTTCACAAGTCAAAATTAGGGAAAGAGGATAGTCTGGCAATCCAATGTGCTCTTACCCTGTCAGTGAGCTGGTGATCCGCTGTGTGTGGCTGCGTCAATGCAGAAGTGGGGACTCAGCAGTGAAAATCTCTCCCTCCTTTTATCCCTGTTCTCCGGTTGCTGCAGGGGAGAGGGGCCCTCAGGCCCAAGATGGCGGATGTTCGCGCCTTTTTCCTTCTGGTTGAAGAGCAGGGGGGCCCAGCAGAGGTATCGATCCCCAGTTCATCTGAAAAGCTCCTCTGAACTGGCGGCTGTAGAAAGGGAGTATGAGGTGAGTACTCCGCCGCTGCAGTTGATCTCACCGGGATCGTTGGGGCCTCCCGGCACTTTCGAGCAGGCCGCTCAGGTAAGAGGCAGTCTCCCGTAGTCAGGTGGTACTTGTGATAGCGCGCTCCGGAGCAGATCCCCGGCCCCCCGGAGCGGCGATGAGCAGGTATAATTAGCAGCAGGCAGAGGGAGGCAGCGCACCCCAGCAGACCCTCCGGAGCGGAGCCCCGACCCTCCGGAGTAGTGGATGCTGCTGCAGGCTGAGGTGGGAATGAAGTCCGGGGTTCGCTAGGAACAGTCCTTGCTGTCTGGGTCAGCGGCAGTCAGTGGTAGGCTGCAGAAGAGAAACAGGCAGTTTTGGGTGGTAGTAAGGGGACCCGGAGTGAATCCCCAATCCTCCGGGAGGGAGTCAAAGTGAGCCTGTTCTCTCCTCAAGTGCGGAAGGCCCCGCACACAGCACAGCAGTTGCTCCGCTCCTGGGAGACGTCTGGGTCGGGTAGGAGAGATAAAAAGACCCCTTTAGAATAGATATAGCGTTCACCTCTAAGGGCACACAATAAATTACTTTTGTATTAGAAAAAACTACTTTAAATAACTGTTTTTAATTATTAAGCTCAGCAGCTCTGTACCAACACGTCTAGTCAGCTCAGTGGCTAGCTCCGCCCCCCCCCCCAGACTTGCTATTATTATTATTATTATTATTATTTATTATTTTTATTAATTTTATAAGATTTATATTTCATGGGCAGAAAAAAGTACAAACACAAGAACGTTTACATTTCAAGTTAAAATTATTGAAGATAGATATGTATGAACATATAAAAGGAGAGCGTCCTCGGAGAAATTGACTTCCAATAATCTTCCTAATTTTGTTGAATGATTACCTCTATGTGTTAGTATTGAAAAACCACCAATTTTTTATTTTTATTTTTCTTGGTTTAACTACGGCAGTCACCTTTGTGTCATGGTGCACAACAAATTTTGAGTTATGCATATGCTAACGAAAACCTTAATATCTCCAGTCAGGATTGTCTTAGCTTCTTGGAACAAAAACTGATCATATTACAAGGTACATGTACATATATAAACATTTTAAATATTCTAAATAATTGAGAATTATAATATGATTTAAAGGGACACTGAACCCATAATTTTTCTTTCGTGATTCAGATAGAGCATGCAATTTTAAGCAACTTTCTAATTTACTCCCATTATCAATTTATCTTCATTCTCTTGCTATCTTTATTTGAAAAATAAGGCATCTAAGCTTTTTTGGGGTTCAGAACTCTGGACAGCAGTTTTTTATTGGTAGATGAATTTATCCACCAATCAGCAAGGACATCCTAGGTTGTTCACCAGAAATGGGCCGGCATCTAAACTTACATTCTTGCATTTCAAATAAAGATGCCAAGAGAATGAAGAAAATTTGATAATCGGAGTAAATTAGAAAGTTGCTTAAAATGTCATGCTCTATCTGAATCACAAAAGAAAAAAAAATTGGTTCAGTGTCCCTTTAAGATTCTTAACACCCAAACCCCCATTGGATTTATGAAGAAGCATAGTCTTTCTATTAATTCTTGGTTTTTGTCTTTTCCATATAAATGAAAGAATATCAGTTTGCAGTTTCTTTAAATCTTTAAATGGAACTGAAATTGGTAATGAGTGATATAAATAGAGGCATTTCAGAAGAATTGTCATTTTGCTTACTATAATTCTACCGTAAAAAGAAATATTATATCTACTCTATCTTTCCATGTTGTTTCTAATTTTATCTAATAATGGGATGTAGTTTAATTTGCAGAGATTATCTAATCTATCTTGAATAGCTATACCCAAATATTTAATAGCTTTAGGGGCCCACCTAAAATCAAAATATAAAGCCAATAACTTTTTTGTGTGATAAGGTAAATTTGTTCCAATTGCTTCACATTTATCTGAATTTATTTTATATCCTGAAAAATTACCGAATTTTGTAATAATTTGGAAAACCTATTGGTAGTGAAATTATTGGTTTTGTGACCATTAAGAGGACATCATCCACAAAAAGTGCAAGTTTATATTGTTTATTACCGACTACAATTACTGAAATATCAGGGTTGTGTCGTATTTTTGCAGCCAAAGGCTCTATATAAGGGCAAACAAAAGGGGTGATAGAGAGTACCCCTGCCTTGTACCATTCCTAATGGGGATTGTTTGTGATTGGCATCCTGCTATTTTAATAAACACTGTTGGGAAAGAATATATTGATTTTATGGCATTCTGAAAAGATCCCTTTATACCAAAGGGATCAGCCACCTGTAGCACCTATAGCATGTACGTCTAAGAGATCATCAAATGCCTTCTCTGCACCCAAGGATAGAGAAGGAACCTTTTTATTATTCGTATAATCTTCCAGGTTTATCACTTTTCTAATATTATCGTGGGCTTCTCTTTCCTTAATACATCCGACCTGATCTGAAAGATCAGATCTGGTAGGAGATTATTTAATCTGATGGCTAGTATTTTAGTAAGTAATTTAGGTCCTGATTAAATAATGAAATGGGCCTATAATTTTGACAATGAAATTTGGCTTTGCCCTATCTAGGAATTATAGTAATTCTCGCTGTTAACAATTCCCCAGGGATCTCCCTTCCTGCCATAATGTAATTGAAGAATAAGACTAAATGTGGGGCTAAATCAGCAGATAACATCTTGTAAAATAGGCCTGGGAGACCATCAGGTCCAGGGGTCTTGGAGGGTTTCTATTTTTTGATAGGGGCATTCAATGATTCCAACGCCTCCACTGCTATATTAGGGAGTTACATTCTTTTAAAAATTCTTGGGTTTTCACCTGATTATTATCCTATTGTCTCTATTCTCTAAAAAATATAATATTTGTTAATAGTTAGCAAATGTGTCTGCTATTTCCCTTGGATAATTGGTTATGCTACCATTCTGTTTTTCTATTTGGGCTATTGCTATTGCTCTCGTTATGTCCTTAAGCTTTCTTGACAGTAATCTATCTGGTTTGTTTGAGTAAACAAAGTAAATAGTGTCTATCATTTTGATCTATGAGCCTCTACTGTTAGTATTTTATCTAATTCGAGTTTTTCTTTCTCAATGAGTCCCTCACTGCTAAGGTAGAATATGTTTGTTTCTGAATTTCTAATGTTCTAATCTCTCTTCTGAGAAGTATAATCCTATTATTTCTTATTTTATTTATTTTGGCAGACTCTTCAAGAATGAGACCTCTGATAAAGGACTTGAAGGCACCCCAAACTAACAGCAGGTTACTAGTTGAATTTAAATTATCTTCCATAAAGGTGTTATTTGTTTATTTGTTATTTGTGCCTTTCAAAGTCAATTCCATCCAAGAAATCTGTGTGTAAAACACAGACTGAAAGAACTGCCCACATTATATATACTTGATATAATACAAAACAAAATGGTAAATGCAATGAAATGTGCACGTAAAATGATAGAGTATATATCAATGGACAACCAAAAGGAAACAACAAAAGGCAAATTCTTAAAGAACAAACAGAAAGAAAAGACAGGCCAATATCAAACACATTATGTATCCTCAGAATCTGAAAATAGATATGATTTTACACATGAAAATTCAAATGACAACCACAAGAATCATAATGGGGCACATTCCAATATAGAAAAATACACTACTGTCTCTTCCAATCCTTTTTTAGAAAGATATGAAAGATTAATCAAACAACCAATAGAAGGGTCTTGGGACACTCCTCCAATAACAAATTACATGACAAGATTAGTCAGACAGAAAAGACCTATAGAGTCCGAAGAGGACAGCGAGAAGGACGAATTGTTCAAAATAAAAGAAGAAAATAGAACAAATAAATGAATATACAAAAATATTCAACTTATCTAGAAGGGAGTTAAATCCAGCTGAATTGAGCCTATTAAGAAAAGGGTTAAATTTTGCCCCAACCATAGGTCCCAATGATTTTGATCTGTTTATAGATCACAGATTTATTCGTAAATTGACTCTCACTAGACACTTTGAAAAAAACAAGAAAGGTAAAGCAGAAGCGGAAATAAATGTAAATTATATAGATTGTCTAAAAAATGTATTATCTTTGGAATCTGAAACTGTAGGCGATGACACTTGGAAAACTGGCCTAGACAAGTATACGATTTATCTACTCCTGAATTTGGAGGAAGAAAGCAATAGGGGTACTAAATATGAAACATTTAGACCCAAGTCAGTATTCTATTCTGTTCACTCCCCAGGGGAATCACATACCTGTCTTTCATAAATTAGTAGAAAGAGAGTTGATTGATATATGTAAAAAATCCAGAGAACAAGAATTAACCAAAAAAAGTCTAACCTAAATTTATTTGAAAAAAAGGCACTTATGAAGTTGACTGAGGATAGATCTATAGTCATAAGAGAAGTGAACAAGCGGGGGGAGCATCATAATCCAAGATAGGGAAAATTATATTACAGAGGCTAAAAACATCCTAAGCGATAAAAATGCTTACATTAAATTAAAACAAGACCCAACAAAAATGTGTGTGAAAGATATGAAACTACATTTAAGTGAAGCATTAACTATGGGAGTCATAAATAAAGAAAAATCTCACTTCTTATTTTAAGACAATTGTAAGGTGGCAACTTTTTACCACCTACCCAAGATCCACAAGGATAAAAAAACACCTGGATGACCAATCATAGCCGGGATAGATTCCCTAACTTGTAATTTGTCCCAGTACGTGGACTCATACCTGAAACCAATGGTATTGGTCCTGTAGTCATATGTGAAAGATACCCCTCACATTTGAACTATAATGGAAAATATCATATGGGAAAATAACTACTGGCTTACTTTAGATGTAGCTTCTCTCTACACCTGCATTCCCCACAAGGGTATAGAGAGCATAAAATATTCCCTAGAAAAGCATGATCATTTACCCAAAAGCCAAAAATTACTTTTTATTCCAAAAAGAATACTTTTTGCAGGTTGGGGGCACAGCGATGGGTTCTCGCTTTGCCCCCAACTATGCTAATCTATATATGGGTTCTTGGGAGGACCAGTTCATTTGGAATAACAATCCATTTAAAGACAATGTCCTCCTATAGAAATGTTTTATTGATGATGTGGTGGTCATCTGGAAGGGTGGTGAGAGTTCAGTAAAGGAATTCTTTAAATTTGTGAACAAAAATAATTTCAAAACAGATGAGATGCAAATAGAATTTCTCAATATCATCTTGACCCATGAAAATGATTGTATAATTACTACATTATACAGGAAGGAGACAGACTGGGGAAAAAAGACACCTGGATAACCAATCATAGCCGGGATAGATTCCATAACTTGCAATTTGTCCCAGTATGTGGACTCATACCTGAAACCGATGGTATTGGTCCAGAAGTCATATGTGAGAGATACCCCTCACATTTTGACTATAACGAAAAATATCATATGGGAAAAGAACTACAGGTGGCTTACTTTAGATGTAGCATCTCTCTACACCTGCATTCCCCATGACAAGGGTACAGAGAGCATAAAATATTCCATAGAAAAGCATGATCATTTACCCAAAAGCCAAATTCATTTTCAATTAAATTCAATAAATTTTATTTTGAAAAAAAAAAAAATATTCCAAAAAGAATACTTTTTGCAGGTGGGGGGCACAGCTATGGGTACTTGATTTGCCCTCAACTATGCTAATCTTTACATGGGTTTTTGGGAGGACCAGTTCATTTGAAATAACAATCCATTTAAAGACAATGTCATTCTCTGGAGATGTTTTATTGATGATGTCATGGTCATCTGGAAGAGTGATGAGAGTTCAGTAAAGGAATTCTTTACATTTGTGAACAAAAATAATTTTAATTTGAAATTCACTAAGAAAACAGATGAGATGCAAATAGAGTTTCTCAATATCATATAATTACTACATTATACAGGAAGGAGACAGTTATCTTCATGCTTCAAGTGGCCACCATAAGACCTGGATAAAAAATATCCCATACAGCCAGTTTCAGCTATTGATAAGAAACTGTTCCAGTCTGGAGTCCTTTGAACAAGAATCTGGAAAATTAAGAACCAAATTTCAAGCAAAAGGTTATCCAGATACGATCAAAGAGGATGGGTATAGACGTGCCAAGCAATTAGATAGACCATCTTTATTAAAAGTACAAAAATCAAAATCCCATCAAACACCGGATAATCTATTTTTGATTAAATACAACAATGTAGACAGAAATATAAGACAGGCTATAGATAAACACTGGCACATTCTTTTACAAGATCCCTTCCTAAAGAGGGCTATAGACACCAGATCAAAAGTAGTTTTTCAAAAAAATAAAAATCTAAAAGATATCCTTGCCCCCAGCTAACTAAAAGACAAGACATCAAGGGAAAATTGGTTAAATAAATACGCTCATGTTTTTTTTAGTTGTAATAGAAAAAATTGCAACACTTGCCCTTTTATAAAAAAAAAAGTATGTAGTATACATACTTGAGTGTTCATGTAAAATACAGTATGTTGGAAGGACCAAAAGAACAGTCAAGAGGAGGGTTATGGAACATGTCACAAACATAGAGAAAGGAGATGTATCCCATGGAGTGATGGATCATTTTAGAGAATTTCATAATAATGATCCCTCCAATCGTAGATTCAAGGCCATCGAACAAGTTGTTTTGAATGAAAGAAGGGGCAATAGATTAATTAAACTCAGGCAGCGTGAGACATATTGGATCCATGTTTTACAGACTATGGAACCCCTAGGGATGAATTAGAGAGTTGAATATTCAGCACTTTCTTCTTTAAACTCTATCCCCTTGACATTCTTTTTGGGTATTATTATAGGCGTTTTCTGCAGTTATGAATTTTGAACATGTTTATATAAATTGTGCGGCACAGTCTCTGGTTATACTCCACACACTGAATACACTGAGCAACACATTTCAATCTTTGTTAAGCTTAGTTAAACAATTCCCAAACATCATCCTGTATACCTCAGTCTTTAAAAGGTACAGTGTATCTTACTTTAGGATATCAAAAAAGTTCAAAACATTTTACTCAACTGTTACAAAAATCATAATCATACAGTATAATTCTAATAATAACAGATAGACAAGCTATTAATTATCCCTTATAGAATTGGAAAAATAATTTTTTATATATGTAGGCATCATATCATAACATATATTATGCCAATACATTTAACCAAAAATTCATCCCCATATTAATTCTAAAACCAAATCAACTTCAACCAATATACAAGATTTTCGCAAAAATATTTCTCTATAATTTTATCTTATAATATTTTAAAAATAGATAAAAATTTGAAATTAATTTTGATATGGAGATTCTTCTATAAAAACCTTAAAATAATAATAAGGAACCCCTATATTCTATAAGAGTAGTTTGAAATATAAATAATGATACTAATATATTTTATCACATATTCAAAAAAACAACCCAAGTCAAAATCAATTCATTCAATCCATTTGGGTGCAAAGTTTTTAGATCAAATATCCATTTTGCTTCTAGTTTTAACAATTATTTTTTAACATTGCTTCCCCTTCAATTTAGTTTAACCTATTCAATAATAGTGTAAATAAAATGGTTCAAATTTCCCTTGTTACAATTTTTAAAATGCTTTGGTATAGGTAAATCTTGATTTCTAGCCTTATCCATATTCTCAATAGATTTGATATGTTCCCGTATTCTTTCTCTTGCCGGAAATTCAGACACCCCTATGTATTGGGCCCCACATAAGCACTCTTATTTAAAAAACAACAGGCAAAGAACATATGACTAATGGAGTTTTTAGATGTTCAGATTGTAACAGTGTATTTGATTGAGTGCTTATGTGGGGCCCAATACATAGGGGAGTTTGATTGGGAAGGGCTCAAAAGTGTGTGTGTGTGTGTGTGTATATATATATATATATATATATATATATATATATATATATATATATATATATATATATATATATATATATATATATATGTATATGTATGTATGTGTGTGTGTATGTGTGTGTATGTGTATATATATATAAGTATGTATATGTATGTATGTGTGTATGTGTATATATATATATATATATATATACTGTATATATATGTGTTTGTGTGTGTATGTGTATGTATATATATATATATATATATATATATGTATGTGTGTGTATATATGTATGTGTATATATATATATATATATATATATATATATATATATATATGTATGTATATGTATGTATGTATGTGTGTGTGTGTGTTTGTGTGTATGTGTATGTGTGTTTTTATATATATATATATATATGTATGTATGCGTGTGTGTGTGTGTGTATTTTTATGTGTGTATGTATATATGTGTGGATATGGCACATTAACACAACACACAGAGGAAGTCTGTAAGGTCTGTGCATGTGGCAGGGTCATAGGATATGCACTCAATCCAGTCTGAGTGTGCACCCTTGACTAGATTCCAGTTTGTTTGATAGAGAGCTTGCATTGTTTTGCTGTATTAGGGACCCATGTTTGGGAGAGACCTTGATGTGGTACCTGGGCTTGTCCCATTTGGCCAGATGCTGTAACTGACTGTTCCATTTTTGCTTTTAATCTTAGCTGAGTGCTTGCAAGAGAGTGCTAGACTTCCTTTGTGTATTGTGTTAATTTGTTTTGTAATTTTCCCTATGGGCCTTGCACCCAGACTTGGCTGGGGTTAACTGCCTGGGACTCTGGAGACGGTGCAGCTTCCTGATAGTGCAATTGAACACCCAGGGTTGTGCATTTTGTACCTTTACCCTTTGGCTGCAGCACAGAATAACTAATAAACATGGGCTTTTTATAGTATTTATGATTTCTTGTTACAGCCATAGGGGATATGTCTCAATAATGTATAACAGGGTGGTGCTTTACTTATTTACCAGATAAGGCTTAATAGTTTTCACAGAAATCATATTTTCCATATTATTCAAATAGCAAAGTCAAGAAACACATTCCAGTAAAAAATAAATAAAAAAAATCATAATTTAAATCCCTAACAGGTTTTATATATGAGATGCATGACTCTATAAACAGTAACAACATAATAGCAACATTTTGGGGTCCCTGACACTTTCTTTCAGTAACAAATTAAAAAGCAATATAAACCACTTTCCATTCACTATGCAAAAATTAAAAAGAAAACATGAATTAATATGACATTCCTTTAAGTGCGAATGACTACTTGTGGTTGTCAGTGTAAGCCTCCCTCCTCTGCACTTACACTGCGTCCTTGGTAGTCTAGGGCTCCGGCATTGTGTGAGGAATCAAAGGATGCCAGTGATGTCACCACACGTGCATGGATTGGTGATGTCACCAAGCCCTAGAAAACCGGAAGTGCCCAGAAGGACAGTATGGCTTAAAGGGACATGAAACTCAAAAATGTGCTTTCGGAATTCAGTTTTAAACAAATTTCCAGTTTACTTCTATTGTCTAATTTATTTTGTTATCTTGGTATTCTTTGTTGAAAAGAATAGCTAGGTAGGCTCAGAAGTAGCAATGCACTACGGGAAGCTAAATGCTGATTGGTGGCTGCACATAATTGCCTCTTGTCATTAGATCACTAGATGTGTTCAGCAAGCTCCAAGTAGTGCATTGCTGCTCTTAACAAAGGATACCAAAATAATTAAGCAAATTTGATAATAGAAGTAAATTTGAAAATGTTTCAGTTTCATGTCCCATTTAAAGGAGCTGGATGGAGGGATTGGTATTTAAACCCCTAAATAACAGCTTCTTTAAACCCTAAAAACCCCACCAACATTTTTTGTGCCTTGGTCTCCCTTCAAATCATGCAGCATTTTTAGCATTGACATTTTAAAGGAGGAGTTGGCAAAGGCTGCTGAACAATCCATGCACTTTATCACCGACTTATGGACTGCTCCTATTGGTCATCATACCTTCCTCTCATTGACAGCACACTGGTGGCAGCCAAGGGCATGTGATGAGGGTAGTTCTATTGCTAGTGGTAGTGCAGCGGCTGGCAGCTCCAGTCAGAGATGGAGAGGGTTTGTAGATCAGCAGGGGTACCGATAATTTATCCTCCATGCCAAGGTTTTGGAGGAGCAGCATAGGTAGATATCACAGTTAATTTTAACACATAGTACATCCGTACTTACAAATAGGAAAGGAAATTCCGGCTTAATCTCCCTAGCAGGTCCCGATTTGGTCCTCCTCTACCTGCCACCACAAGTAACGTCTGGATCAAATTTCCGACCGCCTTTCAGGAGAGATATTGCAGTCAATCCATGTAGCCATAAAACACCAAGAAGACTCGTAACCGGATTCCAAACTATGGAAGCCCTAAGGGTAAAAAAAATAGGTGCGGCACAGTCTCTGGTTATACTCAGCACACTGAATACACTGAGCAGCACATTTCAATCTTTGTCAAGCTTAGTTAAACAACTCCCAAACGTCATCCTGTATACCTCAGTCTTTAAAAGGTACAGTGTATATTACTTTAGGATATCAAAGTTCAAAACATTTTACTCAACTGTTACAAAAATCATAATCATACAGTATAATTCTAATAATAACAGATAGACAAGCTATTTATTATCCCTTATAGAATTGGAAAAAGTAATTTTTTATATAGGTAGGCATCATATCATAACATATATTATGCCGACACATTTAACCAAAAATTCATCCCCATATTAATTCTGAAACCAAATCAACTTCAACCAATAAACAACATTTTTGCAAAAATATTTCTCTATAATTTTATCTTATAATATTTTAAAAATAGATAAAAATTAGAAATTAATTTTGATATGGAGATCCTTCTATAAAAACCTTAAAATAATAATAAGGAACCCCTATATTCTATAACAGTAGTTTGAAATATAAATAATGATACCAATATATTTTATCACCTATCCAAAAAAACAACCCAAGTCAAAATCAAATCATTCAATCCATTTGGGTGCAAAGTTTTTAGATCAAATATCCATTTTGCTTTTAAAATGCTTTGGTATAGGTAAATCTTGATTTCTAGCCTTATCCATATTCTCAATAGAATTGATATGTTCCCGTATTCTTTCTCTTGCCGGACGTTCAGACACCCCTATGTATTGGGCCCCACATAAGCACTCAGTAATATTTTTATTTAAAAAACAACAGGCAAAGAACATATGACTAATGGAGTTTTTAGATGTTCAGATTGTAACAGTGTATTTGATTGAGTGCTTATGTGGGGCCCAATACATAGGGGAGCTTGACTGGGAAGGGCTCAAAAGTGTGTGTGTGTGTGTGTGTGTATGTGTATATATATGTATATATATATATATATATATATATACTGTATATATATATATATATATATGTGTGTGTGTATGTGTATGTGTATATATATATATATATATATATATATATATATACTGTATATATATATGTGTGTGTGTAAGGCTTAATAGTTTTCACAGAAATCATATTTTCCATATTATTCAAATAGTAAAGTCAAGAAACACAATCCAGTAAAAAAAAAATAAAAAAAAAATCATAATTTCAATCCCTAACAGGTTTTATATGCGAGATACATGACTCTATAAACAGTAACAGCATAATAGCAACATTTTGGGGTCCCACTTTCCATTCACTATGCAATAAATAAAAAGAAAACATGAATTAATATGACATTCCTTTAAGTGCGAATGACTACACGTGGTTGTCAGTGTAAGCCCCCCTCCCCTGCACTTACACTGCGTCTTTTGTAGTCTAGGGCTCCGGCATTTTGTGAGGAATCCAAGGATGCCAGTGATGTCACCACACATGTGCATGGTGATGTCACCAAGCCATGGAAAACCGGTATGACTTAAAGGGACATGAAACTCAAAGAAATTCTTTCAGAATTCAGTTTTAAACAAATTTCCAGTTTACTTCTATTCTCTAATTTATTTTGTTATCTTGGTATTCTTTGTTGAAAAGAATACCTAGTTAGGCTAAGAAGTAGCAATGCACTACGGGAAGCTAAATGCTGATTGGTGGCTGCACATAATTGCCTCTTGTCATTAGATCACTAGATGTGTTCAGCAAGCTCCAAGTAGTGCATTGCTGCTCTTAACAAAGGATACCAAAATAATTAAGCAAATTTGATAATAGAAGTAAATTTGAAAATGTTTCGGTTTCATGTCCCATTTAAGGGAGCTGGATGGAGGGGTTGGTATTTAAACCCCTAAATAACAGCTTCTTTAAACCCTAGAAACCCCACCATTTGTGTGCCTTGGTCTCCCTTCATGCAGCATTTTTAGTATTGACATTTTAAAGGAGAAGTTGGCAAAGGCTGCTGAACAATCCGTGCACTTTATCACCCATTTATGGACTGCTCCTAGTGGTCATCATGCCTTCCTCTCATTGACAGCAATCTGGTGGCAGCCCAGGGCATGTGATGAGGGTAGTGTTATTGCTAGTGGTAGTGCAGCGGCTGGCAGCTCCAGTCAGAGATGGAGAGGGTTGATAGATCAGCAGGGGTACCGATCATTTCTCCTCCATGCCAAGGTTTTGGAGGAGCAGCATACTGCTGACAATACATTACATGCTCTTAGGATGATGGTGACACGGTATGCAGAGGAGCAGGCAGGCAGCAAGTAGGAAATCAACATTATAGTCACTGGAGGAGCACCCAATATTGCAAAGGCTTGCTTCAAGTGACTTTATATATTTGGGTTGCTTGGCTCACATCCTCCACCTGGTGGTAAAGGCTGCTATCCCTGAAGGTAACTCTAGGTTAACTTTACTTTAATGATGAAAAAGGATTGCCACTTTCACCACATTGTTAAACCTATTAGGCAGAGATGAGTGGACCATGATTACTCAGTTATTGTCGGAAAGCTAAAAGAGCAGTTGAAAGGTCATATATGGGACTGTCTTCAGAAATGCACTGAACTGATACTGGCCATCTTGCGTGATCCCAGAATTAAAGGGACATTACACTGCTGTGCACAGTTACAAAAGAATAGTAGCTACTCACTGTGTTATTGTATTTCATCCTGTTCCTGCAGCTCTTTACCAATAAGTTATCCTGTTTTAATGGCTTAAAGGTGCCACATACTGGGGGCTGCCATCTTGGAGCTTAAGCATTCTCACAGCCTGTGACAAAAGCTGTGAACATTCACAGATCAGTAATACTGTATTGTTCAATTTTTTTACAGCTGTAGAATGTGCTTTAGGTTACTGTGCATGTGACTTCATGTGAGCTTTATACATTTTTACACAGTTTTGTAGAGCAATGCAGCCACAGCAAACGTACAACTCATGCTTTGTATTTTGCCCCCTAACCTCAAGCACATTCTACAGCTGTAAAAAAAAAATGATGCAATTTGACGGATCTGTGAGTGTGCACAGCTTACAGGACAACGGATTTGAAAAAATCTGCAGAAACAGGATGGACAACACAGCTGATAGGGATGGGTGAATGTGCTGAAAGTGTAATTCGTTTGAAAGAACAAAATAGTCCTGTGGACATTCGTTTTTGACAATCGAATGTTGATAAGACTGAAAATCCATTAAAATTCGATATTCAAATGTAATATTCCGGTTTCCGAATGTTACTTTCAAATTCGAATGTTCGTAATTAGATTGAATATCCACATTTGAAATTTTGAATGTAACATTCAATTTAACAAATACAATTCCGAAGTTCAATAGTTCATGTGGTAGGGATTTTAAGTAAATTAAAACATAATATATATTGTACAAATATATCAATTCAAATATTTCTATTTCAAATATTGCATAATTCAAAATATTACATTTTAAAAAGCATTAGAAATACTATAACAAATATATAAATTCTAATGTTTTGAATTCGAATATTGCAGAATTCAAATTGAATTATTAGAAAAATTTGAATCGAATAAAACATTTAAAGAAGGAATTAGAAATACTATTACATTAAATGAATGTTAAAATGTTGAACAATCATTCAAAATTCAAAACAAACAAATGAATGTGTTAAAATTTGTTTCATTTTTTCGAATGTTGCAAAACATCCCTAACAGCTGAGTGGAGCAGCTGCAGTTTTGGTTAGAGGTAATAGACTGTTTGGTGAGACCCACTGAAACCCCCTCAAGAAAGGGGAGTAAAAGTATCTCAGAAAGGATAAAGGCTTATCTTTACAAACCTCTTTTTCCCTTATAGCAGACCCTGTGAGCTATTGAAATGGCAAGAGGATTGTGTGGCCTGCCCTGACTACAGTATCTCAGGAGCTCCTCTGCCTCTCTTGTCCCCCAACCACTGTGCAAAGTGAGTGAATGTTTTCAATAACTGCCGATATACTGAACCCTCAGCACTCACAAATGTCACCACAGCTCATGGGGAAAATGGCATTACTCAAATTTTAACATTTCAAAGCTAGGTTACCCAGTCCTTTGCTTTGACACTGATTGATTTTGAAATAGTTTCCAATACTCCTCTTAGCTTCCCTGCTGCTGATTTTAAATACAATGGATTCTTCAATTTTGCTGTTGCCTGCTGCTGCACTACCAGACTCTGCTGTTGCTAGTGCAGTGAAAGAATCCTTCAATACTGCTGCTGCCACTCCTGCTCCTGCTCTCGCTGCTCTGTTGTGGTCATCATCTGTCAATCCTTAGGGATCTGATGGCTGCTGTTCCCAAGGGGCTCAAAGCACGTCCCCATCCTCCCTTGGAGGTGTTTTTTTTAGGTTTATGTACTGTAATCAGAAACCAACCTAGTTCAGTAGCTGCTTCCTGCTGCTGCTGCCTCCTCTGCTCCTGCCATTCCTGCTCTGTGGTTGGCATCATCTGTCAATGTCCTCCTTCCTTGGGAGTGTATTGTTGTGGTTTGTGTTCCAGAGACCTACCTAGTTTAGTAACTCCTGCTCCTTCCCTTCCTGCTCTGTGGTAGTCATCATCTGGCAATGCCTAATCCTTAAGGAACAGCTGGCCACTTTGTCCAAGGGACTTTGGGCAGGTATTTGTCCTCCTCTACCCTTGGAGTTTTTTTTTTAGGTTTAATTACTGTAATCAGAGGCCTACCTAGTTCAGTAACATTGCTGCCGGCTGATGCTGCTGATGCCACTCCTGCTCCTGCCATTTCTGCTCTGTGGTGGTAATCATCCTTTAAATGCCTTATCCTTACTGAACTGCTGAGAAAAGAATAAAATAAATATAAGCCACTCACAAGGAAGACAGAAAAAATAACATACGGCTAGATTACGAGTTCGGCGTTAGCCTTAAAAAGCAGCGTTACGGGGTCCTAACACTGCTTTTTAACGCCCGCTGGTATTACGAGTTTGGCAGGTACAGGTGTACCGCTCACTTTTCTTCCGCAACTTTTCCATACTGCAAATTCCCTTACGTCACTTGCATATCCTATCTTTTTAATGGGATTTTCCTAACGCTGGTATTACAAGTCTTGCAAGAAGTGAGCGGTACAGCCTCTACCTCCAAGACTCCTACCACATATAAAAGTCAGTAGTTAAGAGTATTATGGGCCAACGCCGGAACATAGAACTCTTGACTAAAGTGCTAAAAAGTACACTAACACCCATAAACTACCTATTAACCCCTAAACCGAGCCCCCCCCCCACATCGCAAACACTATAATAAAATTATTTAACCCTTAATCTGCCGACCGGACATCGCCGCCACCTACATTATACCTATGAACCCCTAATCTGCTGCTCCTAACATCGTCGACACCTACATTATATTTATTAACCCCTATTCTGCCGCCCCCAACGTCGCCGCCACCTTACTACAATTATTAACCCCTAATCTGCCGACCGGACATCGCCGCCACTATAATACATGTATTAACCTCTAAACCGCCGCACTCCCGCCTCACAAACACTATAAAATGTGTTACTAACCCCTAATCTGCCGTCCCTAACATCGCCGTCACCTACCTACAATTATTAACCCCTAATCTGCCACCCCCAACGTCGCCGCTACTTTATTAAATGTATTAACCCCTAAACCTAAGTCTAACCCTAACACCCCCCCTAACTTAAATCTATGTTTAAGAAATCTAAATAAAATTACTATAATTAAATAAATTATTCCTATTTAAAACTAAAACTAAATACTTACCTATAAAATAAACCCTAATATAGCTACAATATAACTACTAGATTAGGGGTTAATAATTGTAGGTAGGTGGCAGCGACATTGAGGGGCGGCAGATTAGGGGTTAATAACTATAATGTAGGTGTCGGCGATGTTAGGGGCAGCAGATTAGGGGTTCATCTGTATAATTTAGGTGGAGGCGGTGTCCGGAGCGGCAGATTAGGAGTTAATATTATATTGAAGGTGGCTTGGATGTTGGGGGTGGCAGATTAGGGGTTAATACGTGTAAGATTAGGGGTGTTTAGACTCGGGGTTCATGTTAGGGTGTTAGGTGTAGACTTAGAAAGTATTTTCCCATAGGAAACAATGGGGCTGCGTTAGGAGCTGAACGCTGCTTTTTTGCAGGTGTTTTTTTTTCAGCCGTCTCAGCCCCATTGTTTCCTATAGGGAAATCGTGCACGAGCACGTTTTAGCCAGCTTACCGCTATCGTAAGCAACGCTGGTATTACAGTGAGAAGTGGAGCTAGATTTGCTCAACTCTCACTTTTCTGAGGCTAACGCAGCCATTCAGAAAACTTGTAATACCAGCATTGTTTAAAGTGAGCGCTGGAAAAAAAAGGCTTGTTAGCAATGCAAGTTTTTACCGACAAAACTTGTAATCTAGCCGAATATTTCTTATACTGTCAAACACACATTTAGTAACCTCAACAGATATGAGGTATATTTTTGGGTATATTTTTGACACTAGATACAGTGAGGAATATATGAGATACGCAACACTTACCTCATATTGATTGAGGTAAGATCAAGTAAGTGGACAACCAAAAGGGACAAGGGCAATATAAAGGAGATCTGAACTTCTGGTAGGAGTGCTTAGGAAGCAGCAGCAAGAAAGAGGAGCTCCGCTCTAAAACTCCTAAAAACCACCAACAGCCACTCTTAAATAGCCCTGAAATTTCCCCCTGGAATACAGGAGTGTACCGGAGCATGGGGAACAACCCAAACACACAGCTGGAGGCAGGAATTAATGCCTCAGTTGCCGTAGAAATCAAGAGGGAAGGTGGCAACAGCAATGGTAACTTTGCCACATTGTGCAACCAATCCTAACTAGAAGGGTGAGCCCTGCACTCCAGAACCTTCTCACATCCAAGGACCAGCAGGGAGAAGAACCCAGCAGGAAGTGGGAGACTGACTGAGGCTGCTTAAAGTGGACTCGCAAACAACATACACGTGGGGTAAGGGCCTTGAAAGGGTGTGCTCACTCTGTGCTACATGACCCTGTCCCTATGAAAATATTTACTAAAAAAGTGTCCCAGCCTGGGTCTTAGGCAGAAAATCTGTGAAAGCGAGATCACAAACAGAGGGCGCCTCCTAGTGTAAGACTGTGATTACAGAGCGATATACAGATGTCTTGTGGTTATACTCACAAGAGTGGCAGCACCCTATTGTGCTGAGTAGAGCATTCTGGGATCTCTCAGTGTCCAAGCTCACTGGTCCCAGGCCAGGGAACAAATCCCACAGATTACCGGTGTCAGCTCCGGATCAGATAAACAACTCAGGCTTCCAATAGGTTCAATATTTGTTTATGCAAATTAGAAACTAAGGCCTAGATTTGGAGTTCGGCGGTAGCCGTCAAAACCAGCGTTAGAGGCTCCTAACGCTGGTTTTGGCCGCCCGCTGGTATTTGGAGTCAGTGATTAAAGGGTCTAACGCTCACTTTTCAGCCGCGACTTTTCCATACCGCAGATCCCCCTACGCCATTTGCGTAGCCTATCTTTTCAATGGGATCTTTCTAACGCTGGTATTTAGAGTCGTTTCTGAAGTGAGCGTTAGAGCTCTAACGACAAAATTCCAGCCGCCTGAAAATAGCAGGAGTTAAGAGCTTTCTGGCTAACGCCGGTTTATAAAGCTCTTAACTACTGTACCCTAAAGTACACTAACACCCATAAACTACCTATGTACCCCTAAACCGAGGTCCCCCCACATCGCCGCCACTCTATTTAAATTTTTAACCCCTAATCTGCCGACCGCCACCTACGTTATACTTATGTACCCCTAATCTGCTGCCCCTAACCCCGCCGACCCCTATATTATATTTCTTAACCCCTAACTTGCCCCCCACAACGTCGCCGCAAGCTACTTAAAATAATTAACCCCTAATCTTCCGACCGCAAATCGCCGCCACCTACGTTATCCCTATGTACCCCTAATCTGCTACCCCTAACATCGCCGACCCCTATATTATATTTATTAACCCCTAATCTGCCCCCCTCAACGTCGCCAACACCTGCCTACACTTATTAACCCCTAATCTGCCGAGCGGACCTGAGCGCTACTATAATAAAGTTATGAACCCCTAACCCGCCTCACTAACCCTATCATAAATAGTATTAACCCCTAATCTGCCCTCCCTAACATCGCCGACACCTAACTTCAATTATTAACCCCTAATCTGCCGACCGGAGCTCACCGCTATTCTAATAAATGTATTAACCCCTAAAGCTAAGTCTAACCCTAACACTAACACCCCCCTAAGTTAAATATAATTTTTATCTAACGAAATAAATTAACTCTTATTAAATAAATTATTCCTATTTAAAGCTAAATACTTACCTGTAAAATAAATCCTAATATAGCTACAATATAAATTATAATTATATTATAGCTATTTTAGGATTAATATTTATTTTACAGGTAACTTTGTATTTATTTTAACCAGGTACAATAGCTATTAAATAGTTAAGAACTATTTAATAGTTACCTAGTTAAAATAATAACAAAATTACCTGTAAAATAAGTCCTAACCTAAGTTATAATTAAACCTAACACTACCCTATCAATAAAATAATTAAATAAACTACCTACAATTACCTACAATTAACCTAACACTACACTATCAATAAATTAATTAAATACAATTCCTACAAATAAATACAATTAAATAAACTAGCTAAAGTACAAAAAATAAAAAAGATCTAAGTTACAGAAAATAAAAAAATATTTACAAACATAATAAAAATATTACAACAATTTTAAACTAATTACACCTACTCTAAGCCCCCTAATAAAATAACAAAGCCCCCCAAAATAAAAAATTCCCTACCCTATTCTAAATTAAAAAAGTTACAAGCTCTTTTACCTTACCAGCCCTGAACAGGGCCCTTTGCGGGGCATGCCCCAAGAATTTCAGCTCTTTTGCCTGTAAAAGAATAAATACAATACCCCCCCCCAACATTACAACCCACCACCCACATACCCCTAATCTAACCCAAACCCCCCTTAAATAAACCTAACACTAAGCCCCTGAAGATCTTCCTACCTTGTCTTCACCATACCAGGTTCACCGATCCGTCCTGAAGAGCTCCTCCGATGTCCTGATCCAAGCCCAAGCGGGGGCTGAAGAGGTCCATGATCCGGTCAAAGTCTTCATCCAAGCGGGGCAGAAGAGGATCTTCCATCCGATTGAAGTCATCATCCAGGCGGCATCTTCTATGGTCTTCCATCCGGAGCGAAGCGGCAGGATCCTGAAGACCTCCAGCGCGGAACATCCATCCGGACCGACGACTGAACGACGAATGACTGTTCCTTTAAGGGACGTCATCCAAGATGGCGTCCCTCGAATTCCGATTGGCTGATAGGATTCTATCAGCCAATCGGAATTAAGGTATGAATTTTCTGATTGGCTGATGGAATCAGCCAATCAGAATCAAGTTCAATCCGATTGGCTGATCCAATCAGCCAATCAGATTGAGCTCGCATTCTATTGGCTGTTCCGATCTCTGTGCTATGTGTTTCATCAGGCATCTGTTCCTGAACTGGAAGCTCTGGCTTTTAAATTCCAACTCACCAATCTTGGCCCCATCTCAGACCCGCCTCCTCCCCTTTCAATCAGATGTAATTGATTACTGGGATAAACATTTCTTTACATATCTTAAAGGAATATATACAAAATCCTGCAGATTACTTCCACTATTGCGTCTATATAAATCTGCAGGTATATGAGTAAACAATAGACTCTTAAATTACAATGCAAATATACATCAAGTGTTAATAAAACATTGTCGGTTTAAATCCATATATGCATCTTTCATTTCATGATTATTATCAATAATCCTTGGCCTAAGTTATATTGGCCATCCACGAACATTTCAAAAATGTATATTGATCGCTTAACTTGAACATTCTAATTGAGACAAGCGTTTAAACAATTGCCCTTTTTGTGCTCACAATAACTGGGTCTTAACTACCTTACACAGCACTGTGTTAAACCCCTTTTTTGTTAGGATCCCCAGAAAGACCATGGCTGCTTCTCTCAGCAGCTCCCACCTAAACATCCAGCTCTGAGATTGTAGAGTCCTCACTCTAAGTATACATCCTGCAGGAAGCATGTGAAAGCCTGAAATATACCCAGTCCCCACCAAAGGATTCATTCTCACACTGTGAATGTACACCTAAAATAGCTGCATTCTCACTGACTACATGGCTATCCCTGCCTAACTGATTGAACATAAATTCCCTGGTGTTTGCTGAAATATACACCCGCAGAGGTACAGTCATCTATTCTTCAACACAAACTCTGACCACTTCTCCACTCAAAGCCTTTGCAACCTACTGTCCTGTATGCCTAAATACTACAATACATACAATAAACAGACTTACAGAATGTCGCACAGACAGAAACATGCTGAAAGGAAATCTAAACATCACTCTGAAACATCAGGGACAGAACGACTCCCCCAAGACAATGACAATCAAGAACCCCAAGACACCCACCCCATTGTGACGCAACTATCAGCTCTTTTTCTGTCAAAAATTTAAAGACTCCAGACTGGAGTAGACTCCCTAAACTCAAAATTCAAAGAATTCAATGCAAAATTAGCTCAAACAGACTGGCAGACTTGGAAGATAGACAACTTGAGATCACTATTAGTGTGACAAATCTACCGAAGCAGAACAAGATCCTGATGGAGAAAGTAGATGACTTAGAAAACTGGTCACGCTGAAATAACCTGATAATCTGCCTGAATCCATACCTAACACTGCTCTTTTAAACTTCGCTGAAATCATACTTCCTCGCCTGTTAAAAATACCAGAGGATGATACACCCTATCAAGCAGAAAGGGCACGCAGAGTGGGATTGTCAGGACATCAAATCAATCTAAATGAACCTCCAAGACAAGTGATGGTAAAGTACCTGAACTTTAAAGGCAAAATCCAGATCCTCAGAGCATACCAACAGGCACCAGCCCAGGAATATGAAGGCAAACGTAATTACTTTTAAGGACTATTCAGCAGACATGGCCAAACAGCGGAAAGAATTCTCCCAATATTGCAAACAACTTCTAGACAAGAGCCGTTCAGTGACTTTGCTTTTCCCAGCAAGGCTGAGTTACAAACTCAGCCCAAATTTTTCCCCGGGAGCCCAAATACCTACAAGTAAACCTCGCCAAAGAAGAAGCAGATCCTAACGGTAACTGAAAAGTAGAACATGGCCTCCACTTCAGATAGACAAGAATGCCAACTGTTCCTCCACCAAAAAGAGGGAAGTATGTATTACTATTATGCTTTAATCAGCTAAAGACTCCCTCCACCCCTGTGGAAGGGGACTAGATGAGTAATAAACATGAAAAGAAGATACATTTCCTACTTACAAGGTTTTTTTCAATAATTGTTATTTTAATATTTTTGTTATTGTTTTTCCTTTTTCTCTATGTAGTTTACAAAACATTTGGTTTATTTGCATGTCTCTCTTATTTCTTAGTAACCAGATTGTTCAATACCAATCCCTGGGACACCCTAACGCATCTAAAACAAGCTGAGATCACTCAAAAAGGGTTATCCTCACACTCCATGTAAGTGCTGCCTCACTTCTGACTATATATATATATATATATATATATATATTTTTTTTTTTTTTTTTTTACCAAAAAAAAACATAATTTCACCTTGCACATCAGGGAATCACATAAACCACGCAGGCAGTTCATATACTGCCCTAAGTTGGATAAACTGGCAATGTCCAGAAATGTGAGTAAATACACATTTCTGAAGTCACCAGTGACTTACGGCAGTTAAGAAACTACCGGCGCATAAGAAAAAAAAAAAGTTAAATCGCCCGTAAAAGTCTAACCCGCCTCCCAAAAATAAACCTGACACATCAAAACCCCTAAATCCGCCATCACCACACATCACAACGAATAAAAAAAGTATTAAAGGGAACACCAGAATTTTTGTTGTTTAAAAATGTATATAATCCCTTTATTACCCATTCCCCAGTTTTGCATTACTAACACAGTTATAATAATATACTTTTTACCTCTGTGATTACCTTGTATCTATGCCTCTGCAAACTGCCCCCTTATTTCAGTTCTTTTGACAGACTTGCATTTTTAGCCAATCAGTGCTGACTCCTAGGAGCTTCACGTGCCTGAGCTCAATGTTAACACATGAACTAACGCCATCTAGTGGTTAAAAACTGTCAAAATGCTATCAGATTAGAGGCAGCCTTCAAGGTCTAAGAAATTAGCACATGAACCTCCTAGGTTTAGCTTTCAACTAAGAATACCAAGAGAATAAAGTAAAATTGGTAATAAAAGTAAATTGGAAAGTTGTTTATAATTACATGCCCTATTTAAATCATGAAAGTTTTTTTTTTTTACTTGACTATCCCTTTAACCCCTACACTGCCAACCCCCCACAACGCAATAAACTAATTTAATTACTAAACCTCCTAACCTAACACCCCCCTAAATTAACCCCAATTACATAAAATATTAAAATACTAAGTTAAAATTAAAATAAAAAATCCTAACAGTACTTAAATTAAAATAAATAAATCTAAAATTACAGAAAAAATAAACCAAATTATCAAAAATAAAAATATTAAACCTAAACCCAAATAGAAACATCCCCTAATCTAAACTAAGCTAAAAATAGTCCTTAAAAGGGCCTTTTGTAGGGCATTGCCCTAAGTTAATCAGCTCTTTTACATAAAAAGTTCCCCCTAACAGTAAACAACACCCACCAACCCACCAAACCCCCCAAAATAAAAAAACGTAACACTAAAAAAACCTAAGCTGTACAAAGTCTTGCCAGGGCTACAGATAACACTGTTGGATGAATCCTTTTTTGTCCCGGCTGGTTTGAGGAGCTGGATCGTGCAAGAAATACTGCAGCCGTGACCGGGACTTACAGACCTGAATCTGCCGTCTCATTTGGGCTTTTACCTGACTATTTGAGCTCCGGAGGGTCGTGGATCCGCTCCGGAGCTTTAACCTACATTGTGGACCTCCCCGGTGCCAAAAGAAGGAGACATCAGCGCTGCAGCTGAGTAGACACGACCGGGCCAACGTGGCGGATACCTAAGGAGACGGTGAAGTTCCGTGGCAAGAGGCACGGCTACATCTTGGATACAAGGTCTGACTAAGACAGCAGTGGACCCCTAGATTCCTGGCTCCCGAGCTCAGCATCGTGGAGATATTATGTGAAAGAGCCCTATGTACCTCTCATCCGCTGCTGAGCGTGAGTAACCGCCATCTTGCAGTTAGGACCTTGCAAATCGGGCCCTGTTTGACTTGATCCTCATCGGACCCTACGACCTAGCACACAGCTGCTCTAAAGTGTTCCATATCGGCTCCGGAGGGTCGGGGATCCGCTCCGGAGCAAGAGGCTGCCGCCATTTAACCTTGGCTGTTGGAGATCCTGCAGCGCGACCCGACATACCTGTTGCAGTATTGGCGCAAAGATCCGCCATTTCCTGAGGCCCTTCTTGTCCCTTGGAGCGCTGTCACCAAGCTTGTAGGAGAGACCGGCTTGCCTCCATCCTTACCACCCCAGCTTGCTTTGGAGAGGGACCATATCGCTTCCAGAAGGCTAAACCAACTGCCTTCAGACCACAGCTGCCAACGCCAGATGAGTACAGACGGCCTCCACGCAGGGGAGACTGATCCCGGTCTGAGGTGAGGTGAGATTGGGAGAGGTGGAGGGCTACGCGGGGCTCACATATATGTCAGAGCTTTCCCCTTAGGGTCTCCTACAACACCCGGTCTTCCTTGACCACCCCTGAGGCTCTGATATAACCGGGCAACAATAACTCTAACCAGCTGGTCCTCGAATCCTAGTGAGGCCTACTTTACTAAGCCCTGGGAAGGCCCTTCCACAGACTTGTCAAGCCTATATAGCCCACCTTAGAAGCCCTACAGTCCCAGACATAGACTCCATCTAGACTCTCCCCACTTTTATTTGGGGCTTGGATTAGGGCCCTACACCCAGTTGTTCTTTGCCTTTGAGGGTTTCTAGTGGAGCTGCTTCTCATTGATAGTGGGACATACATCTGCATTTTTGTGTAAAGTGCACTTCTTTGCTGCAGCTGTTTTTTTTTTTTGCTTTGCATAGTGAAAGAACACATCGTGGGCACCCTGCTAACTCTCAACTAGGGCCTCTGGAACTTATTACAATACAACAAAGCTGCTGTGCCAGCTCAGGTGTTCCTGAACTTACATTCAGGGTGTAGTGTCATCATTTAAATTTGTACTTTTTTTTCCAGGTTCCTTGCCCCCTACGTATTTCTCGGACCATTAAGCCCTTCTCTCTTACTGTAACAACCACTCTGCATTGGGGGAACATACTCCCTTCAAATTTACTACCACTAGTACCCCTTCAGGTACCACCTGTCCCTTTAAGGCTTTTTGGTGCCTTGTTATACATACTGCCCCCCTAACACTTAGCTTAGGGGCCCTTCTTTTACTCTATTGCACCTATTGCCTCTATTCGCCTCTTATATTGTGCACCTCAGGAGGGTGGTCAAATCATTAGTACAGACCCTTTTCATCCCCCCAAAGTGTTATCAACTCCTGCGTGAGTCCAAGCATATTTAGACACTTGTTACAGCACTGAGGTTTCCCTTACTCCTACTGTTACGTTATAAACTTCTCTCCAAGGGTGCTAGTCTCCCCTAATTTTCCCTCCTCTGTACTGCACCAAATTGGTATTGTTTGTGAGTCCCACAGTGAGGAATTGATTGCTCTGGTCCCCTTCACACCTCCTCTTTTCCGGCCCAGCTTGTCTGGGCTGGTCACTGCCACTCTCCCTTTCCCCTTCCAATTGGTCGTACCCCCTTTTCCTGAGGTGTGTGGGGGCCCTTAGGGATCATTACTCTTGTTAGCTGTTGGTCCTATAATTGGGTCTTCTCGCATTAAAAGATGACTTAACTGATTACTCCATAGGCTAGAGTTGCTACCTACCACTTGCTCACCCCCGGGTGTGCATATCCCTAGACAGGGTACTGTCCCTAATTTCCCTCCCTGAAGCTCTTTCACCACTACGTCAGTTGCCCTTCCTAATTTGCCCTGTTGGGCACTTTGCGTGGAGTGTATTTCCTCTCTGATGTGGTAGGTGGAAGAGCTTTTATTGCTGGGGCGGTAGACCTTGTTTAGCAATATAAGCTTAATTGAGCTTAGCTCACCTTTTGTCTAATGCCTTAATGAATGTTATATCCTGCATTTTTATGACTTAACTGATTACTTCACAGATTACCAGGGGACCCCCATCTGCTCATTTTGAAAGTATTTATTAAAGTCTCTTGCCCTACGGTTACTGTCTGCCCACATCAACAATGCCGCACAATGCCAGTAGACAATCTAAGCCTCAGTCCAAGGCCAAGAAGACAGTTTTAGATCATTTTTCCCTTCAAGCTTCCAGAGTACCGTCTCAGTCGGCCTCTAGCCACGCTGATCATGACTCTCAAGATGGGGACTCACAATCCAGTGTCAATTCCTGTGTATCCTCTTCCAAATACATCACAGAGATAACTATGCAGAAACTGTTGGCCGCCCAAACCCAATCAATAACTCAAGAGATCCATTGCAGCTAGGTGCAGCTCCGGAAAGACATTTCTGAGATTGGGGAACGGGTTGATGATTTGTAACGCAAACAAGATGACCTGGTCACTGACCACACTAATCTCCTGACATATTCTGAATCTTTGGCAGATCAAATCACGCAACTGGAGCATAAACTGGCTGACTTGGAGGACAGGTCGCGCCGCAGCAACATTCGCTTCCGTGGCATTCCAGAAGATATTCTACCTGCTGAATTAAATGGTTACCTCTCAGAGCAATTTAAAGAACTCTTGGGAACATTCATTATGACTCCTAATACTCTGGAGCACTGCCACAGAGCTCTGAGACCGAGAGCACTTGCTTCAGACAAACTCAGGGATGTAGTTGCATGTTTCCATAGCTATAGCCTGAAGGATCAGATTCTGCAGGCAGCCTTTCGTAAGCCTACCCTACTTGAAAAGTTTAAGAATGTCCAGTTGCTGCAGGAGTTATCTCAACATACCCTCCAGCAAAGGAGATTGCTCGCCCCAATACCATCTCAACATACCCTCCAGCAAAGGAGATTGCTCGCCCCAATAACAGGGGTTCTGAGGCGTGAAAACATAAAATACAGATGGGGCTTCCCAACCAAATTACTCATTAGAAAGGACAATCATTCACACACTGTGACTAACCTCAATCAGGGCTTCACACTGCTTGAATCTTGGGGCCTGCGCCCACCCATAAACACCCTCAACCATCTATCACCCAATCTAGGCTCAGGGCTTCGGCCCCTGAGTGGCAGGTCAAAGAGCAGAGGCTTAAACGGCAGAAACATCTACCCGCCACTCGGGAGGGGATCCCCTGAATGCCCATACTTTTGGACTTTGTGATTCATAGGTTTGGACTCTCAGCTACAAGATGAGTGTATACTTCATTTTCTTTACTTAATTATGTTTGTTGTTCTTGGCTCTGGCTACCCAGCTGTAGTGGGTGGCTTGGGTTAAGTCTTGTTTGTAGTTGAATTATATGTCAGTTAAGTTCTGTTTATTGTTCTATTTAAATGTTTATTGTTATATTTGCACTTTCAGGTCAAACCGCCCCGGTCTCTTTGCTAGACCTGGGTTATCTCCCCCCCCCCCCCCCCCACTTAACCCTAATGTTGGGTTCACCTTGGTGGACTAATTCCACCACAACAATCTATCAGTTGTTTAATTAAAACTATATTCCTTGTTCTAGGTACTTATTCTCTTCTTCCTCCTTTCTTCCTTCTTTCTCCTTCAAGCTCTTGTTCTTAGAATGCTTCCCACAATATTTAAATGGCTAACAGGGATACCTTAAAATTTCTTACACATAATGTGAGAGGGTTGAATTCGCCTGGCAAGCGCAGTGTCTTCCTTAGATCACTCAAACATTCAAATCCAGATGTTGTCTTCCTTCAGGAGACACACTGGAAAGTCGGTAACATTCCCACACTTTTCTCCAAATACTATACAACTGTAGTCCTTGCCCCCTTTACCACAAAGGCTAGAGGTGTCGCCATCCTAATTCACAAGTGTCTGGCTTGTGAAATTATCTTTCAAGAAATTGACCCCCAAGCTAGATATATTATTCTCGGCTGCAGACTAAACCAATGCATGTACACCTTAGTATCGATTTACCTCCCTAATTCAGGTCAGTGTAAATGCTTACGTAAAATTCTTAAGACAGTCGATAAATATAAGCAAGGTAGAGTTATTTTGGGTGGAGACTTCAACCTTATATGGGACCCCTTGTTGGATAAAAAAACTAATAAACCGAACCCTAACGATCATAAATTAGATTCCCTCTCACTTAAATTTAGATCCCTAATGCTCGCATTTGGTTACTATAACACCTGGCGCGCCTTTCAAACCTTAGTTAGGGACTATACGCATTTTTCTCCCCCTCACTTAACCTACACCCGATTGGACTACATTTTTAGCCAATCCCAAACCTTAGACCACGTTAAGGACATTCATATTCTCCCATGTGCATGGTCTGACCATGATCAAGTGTCACTTACAGTCTACAATTCTCTTACCTCTTCATGTTCACCTACATGGTCTATGCCACACACTATTCTATCTGATATTCCCTTTCGATTGGAATTAGAAAAAGATCTAAGAGAACTAATTGCTTTAAATGACACTCAAACTGTTGCTGACGATACCCTTTGTGGGGCCATTAAGGCCTCAGTTAGAGGCTTGTTTATAAGAAAACAGGCCATTCTTCGAAGATCCCGTGGGTTGCCCCTTTCACAAGCCTTTAGCAAACTCAATGAATTAGAGAAACTCAATCGACTCTCCCCTTCCTCAGCACAGTCCACTGCCATTATAGAACTTAAAGCTCACATATGTACCTTAGAACTACAACGGACGCAACAGCAGCTGCTGAAACTACAAAGGGAATAAGGCAGACACTATGCTGGCAAATAAGCTCAGACATAGAGAAAGTGCCTCCCGAATACAAATTCTGAAACATAATGGTCAGTCCTCCACGTTACCTAAACAAATAGGTTCAATGTTCGCTTCTTATTACGAGGAGCTTTATAATATTCAGAATTCAGAATCCCCCACCGTTACCCCACGACTCAATATTCAACAGACCCTTAAAAACCTTAACCTCCCTACCTTGACTGATGAACAACAGGACACCCTTAAAGCACCTATTTCTATACTCGAAATTAAACGGGTAATTGACTCCCTCAAACCACTTAAGGCCCCAGGCACGGACGGATTCCCTGCGTTATTCTATAAAACGTCCAAAAAGGATCTTATTCCCATTCTGCACCGTTTCTTCCAATACTCTGGCTCTCAGGGCTCTTTTAAAAAGGAGTTTCTGAAAGCTACAATTGTCACTATACCTAAGGCAGGGAAGGACCCCTCCTTGTGCCCCAGCTACCGACCCATATCTCTTATCAACACCGATATCAAGATTTATTCTAAGATTTTTGTGAATCGTATGGCAACTCTGCTACCCAGCTTAATTTAATATGGACCATGTAGGGTTCATCCATGATCGTGAAGGTCCTGATAATACTAGACGCCTAATTAATATTGTGTCGGAAGCCACAAGATTGGGTAAGCCCTTTTTGGTTATCTCCCTTGATGCCGAGAAGGCGTTCGATTGGGTTCGCTGGGAATACCTGTGGGAGGTACTGGATGTTTTCAAATTCCCATCAGAGTCTGTGTCCTTTATTAAAGCTTTGTACTCGCGCCCGTCGGCTAGGGTCAGAGGCCTGGGGTTTTGCTCTGGCTCCTTCCCTTTAACTAATGGAACGCGTCAGGGGTGTCCATTGTCTCCCTTACTTTTTGCCCTCGCTATAGAACCCCTCGCTGAGCTTACACGTCAAGATCCCTCTATGTCAGGGATTACCCTTCACGGTACCACCCATAAAATTGCTCTCTTTGCGGATGACATCACTATATTTACATCCTCTCCCCATACAACTATTCCAGCCCTTTTATCTATGCTTCACCGCTTTGGAGATATGTCATTTTATAAGCTTAACGCCTCAAAGACTGAGGTATACACTAAGGGATTCCCAGTTAACTATACTCAGGCATTAATACAAACACATGGGTTTAATCATAAGCCTAACAATATCAAACACTTAGGAATCTTCATCTCACCAGATAAAGCTCAGTTGATACGCGACAACTACTTCCCTTTACTAGCTGAACTGAGATCCTTATCCTCTTAATGGGATTATAAATCAATCTCTTGGTTGGGCAGGATTATGGCCTTAAAGTTGTCATTTCTTCCCAAATTGACCTACCTTTTTCGATGCCTGCCCATAAGACTTACGCGATGTCTGTTGTTGCAGTTCCAAAGTGGGTTTTCGAGTTACATCTGGTAGGGCAAACCAGCCAGAGTTGCTCACAAGCTACTTCAATATCTGAAATCATCTGGAGGAGTTGCTTCTCCCTCTGTTACCTACTACTACGAAGCAGCCATGCTTTCCCATATTTCACAATGGGGAAACAGATTGGGTGCAAGCAGATGGCGCGCTTTGGAGCAGGCATCCCTTCCCAGCAATGTTCATTTACATGACCTAATTTGGATTCCCCCACATTGCCGACGCATGCTTAATGTTGAGAACTTTATAATAAACGAAAGCCTAAGTTCCTGGGATAAATTGAGACATTATCCTAAGATATCCTCCCACCCCTCGCCTATTCATTCTCTCACTGGCCTGTTGTTGGGCCTCCCAGACTCGCACCCTAACGCGTGGTCCAATCTGGGCCTTTCCTCGGTTTCCGACCTAATCTCACCCCACCCCCCAGATACCTACCGGCCTTTGTCCCAACTAACCGGTACGCCGGTCGCCCCACTCAAACTACGATTTGAATACACTCGGATTAAAAGTATCTTGAGATCCTGGGGATTCACCCAGCCCCTTTCCTGTCCCTTGACCGCTTGGGAGACACTTTGGAAACAGGGGGGGGGGGGGAATTTGCAGGCCCTTGACTCTTTTCTACTGGCTTGTGGAGGGGGCAACTCCGGATGATAAGGCACTACATGTCAAAAAATGGGAGGATATATTACATGTGCATTACCCCCAGTCCCTATGGTCTAGGGCCTTTGACCTCATTACAAAAGCCATACACTGCACGACTCTTTATGAATCATATTATAAATTGCTCTCTCAATGGTATTTTACCCTGATGAGACTCTTTAAACTTAAACTGATTCCTAAGCCCCAGTGTTGGAGGCTCTGCGGGAAACCAGGAGACTCCCTCCACATCTGTCAGGCAAGTCAGAATTTCTAAGAAGATAAAAGTTTTACTTTTGTTAGAACTGCAGCTGCTGAGATTTAAATATGTGGTAATGTTGCTGAAGAGTGTGAGGTAAGCAAATAAACTACCTAAAGGGTAGTTTGCAGGCCTCATATAACTATTCAGCAGTTTAATGTGAAGGTTTAAGAAAAGGAAGCACTCTATTGTTGCCACCTGTGCTATCTTAAACACTAAAACCTGCAGCAGAGCTCTTGAGTTTGTAAACCTGGGAGCTGAGTACTAAACTGTTAAGTAAGGTAATCAAAATACAATAAGCTAAGCTGGAGTGCATAAAACAAAATAAGTTAACAGCTAGACAGAGGTGCAGAGTTAAACTTGACATAAGAACTGCAAATAACATGTAGGAACTTGACAGCATAAGTATTAGGAAGCGTTATACCTTTGAGAGCAGTGAGACCTTTCAGGCTGATCCGTTGTGGTACGTAGGCAGAGAGGGTCTTGAGCGTGGAGTGCAGCGGTGCAGGCTGTTTTCATGAATGCGGGTAGTTTCGTGAAGCTGGCATGTGACGTCACCGCGGAATGATCCGTTGAGGGGCAGCTACTGGAAGCCGAGTCCGGATAGCGTAACAGAGGAGATCCGAGGTAGAGTTACTACAAGGTATGTAGTATAGCGGCAGTTTGGCAAAACAAACAGATAGAAAGTGACAGAGAACGAAGTCACAGTATGTCACTTTGAGAGAGAGTTCCGGTGTCCAATGAAAAGCATAGGGATATCAGGAGCTCAGTAGGACTTAACCAAAATTCAATACTAAGCAAAGTAGTGAGGGTTGATGGGACATTTATAGGAATGAGTGGTAAGTGTAATTGAAATTTAAAGGTATAGCGTGGAATTTACGGAGCATGATAAATGAAAAAGGCAGGGAACAAGGTAATAACGTGACAGGACCCCCCCCTCAAGGAGCAACCCCGGTGCTCAGGGTCTTGGACGGTCCGGGTTCCGACGATGAAACAGGGCAACCAGCCGGGGAGCCGAGATGTTAGAGGCAGGCTCCCAAGAGTCATCATCCGGAGAGAAATCCTTCCAACGGATGAGATACTGGAGAGATCCCCAGGTACGTCTAGAATCTAAGATCGAATGCACCTCATATTCCATGTTAGGTTCCGCAAGTATGGGAGGATCTGGAGCGAGGGGAAGAGAATTCCTGAGTGCCCTGTAGGGTTTTAACAGGGAAACGTGAAACGTAGGATGAATTCTCATGGTTTCTGGGAGCTTGAGGCGAACAGCTTTGGGGTTGATGAGTTGAGAAACAGGATAGGGTCCAACGAATAGAGGTGACAGTTTCCTCAAAGGAGTATTGAGTTTGAGATTTTTTGTGGATAACCATACTAGGTCTCCGATAGCGTATTTTGGTGATGGTAGCCTCTTCCTATCATAATAGTACTTTTGAGTTTTCTTCGCATCGTCTATAGCTGTCTTTATGGAAGCAAAGTTAGAAGAAATGAGATCCGAGAGTTCACATACATTGAGGGAAGTGCATTGATTATCTGGAAGAATCTGAAACCTGGGGTGGAAACCATAGTTCACAAAGAATGGGGTTTTATTCGTAGTTGAGTGGATGGTATTGTTGAAACAGAATTCTACATAAGGGAGATGAGTGGACCAAGTGAGAGGCTGCGATGAACAATAGGTTCTGAGAAATTGCTCCAGCCATTGATTCGTCCTCTCCGTTTGGCCATTTGTCTGAGGATGGTAAGCGGTGCTCAGTTTTTTGTAGATGGAGAAGATTTTGCAGAATTCAGTCCATAGCCTACTAGAACATTGGGTACCCCGGTCGCTTAGTATGCTGTTTGGAATACCATGATATTTGAAAACGTTGGAAATGAGTAGATGGATAGTTTCTGAAGCTTTTGGGAGTTTATGATAGGGAATGAAGTGGGACATTTTACTGAACAAATCAACAACTACGAGAATAGTAGTCTTATTATCGGATTTTGGCAGATCTACAATGAAATCTAATGCGATTTCCAACCAAGGCCTAGTGGGAGTCGGTAGAGGTATAAGTAATCCATAGGGGGAATGTTTTGCTTTTTTAGAAGTGGTACATTGTGCACAAGAGGTGATATGAGTGCTGATGTCATGTGTTATACCAGGCCACCAGTAGGTACGTCCAATAAGTTCTTGGGTTTTCTTAAGACCCGGGTGTCCTGCGAGTAGAGAATCATGAGAGGATGAGAGTAACATTTTGCGTAGGCTAGGAGGAATGTATAATTTGTCTTGGAAGTAGAAAAAACCATCCTGTTTTTTCTGTAATTGAGACAAAGGTTTGGATAAATTGTTGTTTTGTTCCTGTTGGAGATATGACTTGGAGTCAATGGCAAAAGATAGAAAGTTCTGCAAAGGAATAATAGTGTTCTCAGGAGTTTTGGAGCGGGTGTAAGTGGGCAATCTAGATAAAGCATCAGCCTTATTGTTTCTATTTGCAGGACGGTACACGATTTGAAAATTGAACCTTGAAAAGAAAAGGCTCCATCTAACCTGTCTAGAGGATAGAATTTTTGTTGTTTTAAGGTACGGAAGGTTCCGATGATCCGTATAAATAACTGTTGGAACGGTTGTGCCCTCAAGTAGGTGTCGCCAGTGCTCAAGTGCCATTTTGATTGCTAGCAATTCTTTATCGCCGATGGGATAATTTTGTTCTGAGGTAGATAAACCGTGGGAATAAAAGGCGACTGGATGTAACGGTTTATCAATACCTTGGCGTTGTGAAAGAACTATGCCTACTGCAACATCTGAAGCATCTACCTCAAGGGTATAAGGTAGGTTGGGGTTTGGAAACCTTAGAATAGGCGCAGTGGTGAATCTCAGCTTTAGATGATTAAAAACCTTCTGGGTTTTTTCATCCCAACGAAAAACCGTATTAGTTTTCGTGAGATTAGTTAGTGGTTTGGTTATGCTGGAAAAGTTCTTTATGAATTTGCGATAGAAGTTCGCAAAGCCAAGAAAACTCTGAACCTCTTTTCTAGACTTGGGAGTGGGCCAATCTACAATCGCCCGGATTTTTGCATCTTCCATACGGATACCAGTTGAATTTATTTCATAACCTAGGAAAGTGATATTTTGGGAATTAAAAATGCACTTTTCGGCTTTAGCATATAAGAAGTTACTGCGTAACCTAGAAAGGACCTCTCTAACATGTAAAGTATGTTCAGCCAAATTTCTGGAATAAATCAATATGTCATCCAGATAAATGACAAGGAAAACATCAAGGAAATCCCGAAAAAGGTCATTAATTAGGTGTTGAAAAGTGGCAGGGGCGTTACACAGGCCAAAAGGCATGACGGTGTATTCGTATAATCCGTACCTAGTACAAAACGCCGTCAGCCACTCATCGCCACTTCTAACATGGATAAGATTATACGCTCCCCTAAGATCTAATTTAGTAAAATATTGTGCCCCTTCCAACCTTTCTATCAATTCCGGGATTAGTGGTAGGGGGTACCTGTTCTTTATTGTGACTTTGTTTAACTGTCTGTAGTCCACAATAGGCCGTAAGGAGCCGTCCTTATTTTTAACAAAAAAAATGCCGGCTCCTGCTGGCGAAGTGGATGGCCGTATAAAGCCTTTTCTTAGGTTATCCTCTAGATAATCCTTTAAGTGGGCGAGTTCAGGTTTGGAAAGGGGAAATATGTGCCCATATGGAATCTGTGCACCAGGTATGAGGTCGATAGGGCAGTCATATTTCCTATGGGGAGGTAAATTTTCGGATTCAGTCTTACTAAAAACGTCAGCAAAATCTTTGTACTCATCAGGTAAGTGTAAATCTGGTTCTGATAAAACTGTGTGCATGATGTTAACTGGAAAACAAGTAGTGGTACAAAATTTTGAATTGAATGAGAGAGAAAGTGTGTTCCAGGAAATGCAAGGGTTATGTAACATTAACCAATTTAATCCCAGGATTACTGGGGACACAGGAGATGAGATAACATCAAATGTAAGATATTCAGTATGATGTTCTAGGGTAGTAACTAGGAGAGGTATGGTTTGGTACTGAACAGGACCGGATGAAATAGGTCTACCGTCGATACCTCTCAATAAAACAGGAGATTTCTTTTGCATGAGTGGGATTTTATTTACATGTGTAAATTCCTTATCTACATAACAGGCAGTAGCTCCTGAATCAATAATTGTGGGAACCTGCAGGCGGTGGAGATCCCACTGAAAAGAAAGGGAGAGTTTACAGTAGGGGTTTCTTAAATCAATAGTGTTGCAACAAGTTAATTGGTTATGGGACTCACCCTTATTAGTTTTCAGAGATGGACATTCTTTTACGGAGTGTTCGTCCGAGGCACAATAAAGGCAAAGATTATTCTCTCTTCTCCTGGTCTTTTCCTGAGCTGTCAGGGGCCACTTAAGGAAGCCAATCTCCATAGGCTCAGCTTGATGTTTACTAGTGGAGGGTGTAGTAGTAGTGTGTCTCTTTGTATAGGCCTCTGGGTAAGATCTTTCATGTTGCCTCTCTCTTAGGCGTCTGTCTATAGTAATGCAGAGGTTCATCAAACCCTCTAAGGTTGGGGGAAGCTCAGTTTGGGACAACTCATCCTTAACAGCGTCTGAGAGACCCAGACGAAACTGATTCCTTAAGGATAAGTTGTTCCACTCTGAGTCCTTTGCCCACCTCTTGAAGTCTGTAATATAATCTTCTACCAACCTCTTTTTTTGTTTTAGGGCCCTAAGAGCTGTTTCTGCAGTCTGTTGTTTGAATGGGTCTTCGTATAACTGACCCATGGCAGTGAAAACATTTTCCAAGGAGTTTAGAATAGTCTCATTGGATTCAAAAAAAATGTTTGCCCAGCTACGTGGTTCCCCCCTTAGGAATGAAATGGTGGTCAAAACTCTAATCCTATCATTAGGATAAGATTTTGGTTTGAGTGTAAAGAGAAGTAAGCAAGCATTTTTAAAGTCCCTGTAGTGTGCCCTATCACCATAAAACTTTTCAGGCAAACTGACTTGAGGTTCTGGTGTATGTAGCTTGGTTTCTAGGTAATCTTTTATGTAAGCTTTTAGGGCAACATTTTCAGCTTTGAGTGTATTAAAACCGTCAGTGAGCAAATCAACTCTGTTGCTGAGAGTCTGTAATAGTGCAGTCATCTCAGCTGGGTCCATGTTAAGGTAGGCTTGGTATTCTGTCAGGCAAGTCAGAATTTCTAAGAAGATAAAAGTTTTACTTTTGTTAGAACCGCAGCTGCTGAGATTTAAATATGTGGTAATGTTGCTGAAGAGTGTGAGGTAAGCAAATAAACTACCTAAAGGGTAGTTTGCAGGCCTCAAATAACTATTCAGCAGTTTAATGTGAAGGTTTAAGAAAAGGAAGCACTCTATTGTTGCCACCTGTGCTATCTTAAACACTAAAACCTGCAGCAGAGCTCTTGAGTTTGTAAACCTGGGAGCTGAGTACTAAACTGTTAAGTAAGGTAATCAAAATACAATAAGCTAAGCTGGAGTGCATAAAACAAAATAAGTTAACAGCTAGACAGAGGTGCAGAGTTAAACTTGACATAAGAACTGCAAATAACATGTAGGAACTTGACAGCATAAGTATTAGGAAGCGTTATACCTTTGAGAGCAGTGAGACCTTTCAGGCTGATCCGTTGTGGTACGTAGGCAGAGAGGGTCTTGAGCGTGGAGTGCAGCGGTGCAGGCTGTTTTCCTGAATGCGGGTAGTTCCGTGAAGCTGGCGTGTGACGTCACCGCGGAATGATCCGTTGAGGGGCAGCTACTGGAAGCCGAGTCCGGATAGCGTAACAGAGGAGATCCGAGGTAGAGTTACTACAAGGTATGTAGTATAGCAGCAGTTTGGCAAAACAAACAGATAGAAAGTGACAGAGAACGAAGTCACAGTATGTCACTTTGAGAGAGAGTTCCGGTGTCCAATGAAAAGCATAGGGATATCAGGAGCTCAGTAGGACTTACCCAAAATTCAATACCAAGCAAAGTAGTGAGGGTTGATGGGACATTTATAGGAATGAGTGGTAAGTGTAATTGAAATTTAAAGGTATAGCGTGGAATTTACGGAGCATGATAAATGAAAAAGGCAGGGAACAAGGTAATAACGTGACAACATCTGGTGGGCCTGCCCCAAGCTCAAGCATTTGTGGTTTAGGGTATACACTCTTCTAGCCAGGTTAAATATACATGTCCCAAAAACCCCAGAAACTGCTTTACTACATGTGGGCCTACACTCTCTTGCCAAGTTTTAGAGCTACATGTGTGTGTACCTCTTTTCGGCCACTAGACTGGCGATCACTAGAGCATGGAAAACCCAGAACCCCCCGAGTTGGTCCTCTGTTGTAGACATCATGGCCTATATTAACTCTATGGAAAGAAATGTGTTCTATACCATGAATAAAATAGACCTTTTCGAATTGACTTGGGAAAACTGGGCTACATTGTTTAAGCCTCATTGGCTCCCCAGGGCAGATATGTAGATGCCTCCGTCTGATTACTCCCGCTAGCGTAATGTCTCTACAAGAACCTCTCTCCTCTCTTTTCTTCCTCTCTATTCTCCTCTCTTCCTTTTCTTTCTTCTCTTCTTTTCCATTTTTTCTTCCTCTCCCTTTCATAACGTACCAGTTATCATTCCTTACTTTTAGTTCACCCGTATTGGTTATGGTACCATTTGTCACTGGGAAAAAGTTAACTACGACAAGTCTAGTTTTTCTTTTCCCCCTCGTATTTTTTTTCTTTTTTTTCTTTTTGTTGTATTATGATCTTTATACAATTTGTTTGACATTTCCCACTGTGTTTGGGAACTTACTTGTATTGTCAGTTTTATTGCTAATAAAGCTTTAAAAATGGAAAGAAAAAAAATAGTAACAGAAAGATAATCAAAACCATACTGCTGGTGTTCAATTCAATTTTAAACAATTCATTAACAAAGCAATGTGTTGTGTGCCGCTCTTGCAGAGAAACAGTAATAAGTAAGCAATGATTGCAGTACTAATTTCATGGCTAATTATGTTGGGAAGTTAATGGAGCCACAACGTATTCATTTCTGCAGGTAGATCTCTACTGCCTTAATACAAAGATAACAATCTGCGGCACTGTAAAAGACTAGCAGCAAACTGTGACCAATTGGAATGTCTAATAAACATTAAAATAATGTGTAGTTAAAAAAAAAAATCAGATTTGAGTTATAATAAATTAGATGTACTGATAAAAAATCAGTACCTTAACTGAAATTCTGAAGTTATATTGTGATCTAAATATACTGTAAACTGAAAGACATCATTTAATTAAAGCATTCATGGGAGCAAGTCTTCAAAAAAAACAAAAAAAAAACCTAAGCTAGCCATTGCCCCTAAAGGGGCATTTGTATGGTCATTCAGCTCTTTTGCAACCTAATCTAAAAAAATCCACCCCAAAAAATAACAAAAATCCTAATTCTAACCCTACAAATAGGTACTTACCTTCCTGAAGTCTGGCGGAGAAGTTCTTCTTCCAGATAGTGATGATCTTCTTCCAGGCAGCGATATCTTCTTCCAGCACGAGAACCTCTTAACATCTTCATCCAGGACCAAGGCGACGCGGAGCGGAGGTGACCGCAGAACAGGTCCGGTGACAGTGGAGTCATACAGCGTGGAGGATCCTCTTTGTTCGAACAGCGCCGCATACTGAAGATTGATTCGAACAGCCAATAGGTTTTCAGTAGCTCTCATCCTATTGGCTGATTTGAAAATTTCAGCTAATAGGAATGCAAGGTACCTTAAATATAAAAAGGGTACCTTGAATTCAATCTTCAGTGTGTGTCGACAATCGTACAAAGAGGATCCTCCATGCTGGATGGCTCCACGGTCACCGGTCCTGTTCCACCGTCACCTCTGCTCCGCAATCGTGGATGAAGATAGAAGAGGTTCCCGCACTGGAAGAAGATATCGCCGCCTGGAAGAAGACCTTCTCCGCCGGACTTCAGGAACTTTGAGTATGTAGTATCTTATATACTTTTGTATAAAGGGTTTGAAATATAACCAAAATCCCTAAGTTAAATAAGGGATGTGTTTCTCTTTTGTATTCTAAGCAGGTAATGGAGGTTTAAATTACCTGAATAGATACTGTGAGACAGTTACTTTTGAAATCTTTTAGGAATAAGGTTTAAATGAGATTGAGATAGTTGAGATGGTATAACTTAAACAGGTAGAATAAATATATTCCTTAGAGCTGGCAAATGAAAGTTAATGAAGTCAAATCCTGTCTTCACGCACACACACAGTCATCCTAAAATATATACAGTTCCAAGCAGTCCAAAACACACAAACAATATAGAAAAAGAACAAGGGGATATGGGAACGCGGTGTACAAAACAGCATATGAGAGGTAAAGAACTATATAAGGAATGTGGATTACACAAGAGTATAATAAAAAAAAGATCTTGATAAAGGCCTGACTAGGCTGAAACACGTAGAAATTTGCTCATAACTTGTGAAATTAAGTAGTAGGTAAGGTGGTTGAGACCAACTCTAATTCACAGAGTTGTTTTTTCCTGGAAATACCATCATACCCATGATCTACTTTCTTCTGTCCAGCACTGGAATCTGAATAATATGGACACTGTTACAAACTTCACTTGCAATACAACTGCTTGACTTACATATGCGGTAGGTGCGGTGCATTGAGCCTCTTTAATATATGAATTGACTCTATATGCGTAATTCCCACCCATGACCCACATTTGTTAAAAGCAGTCTGATTCATTTTTACTTCAAAGAAACAAAGTCTGTCGTTGCTTATCATTACTCCTGCACTTTGACCTCCTGACCGGAACCGGTCCACAGCACGGGACATCCCGCGAATACGGCTGTGAATGTGTCTTTGAAATTTAACTCACAGTCATTGGATACAAGCCAGAAGATTCTTGCAAGTTTTTCGCTGTTTAAAAACAACGCAGAGGGAATTTTCCAAGTCATACCTGCATTCATATAAACAGCTGGATCAGACACTCTAATCACTGGCCTGATTGTGAAAGGACGGTAACATTGACTCTGTTTAAATTTTAACATTGTGTTACTTTGCAACATATTATTATTTTTATAGTTACTTACAGCACTACACACTGATGTTTTATATTTTATGTTGATTCTTATCCTATTTTAATTGTACTATTTTACTTTGTTACAGATGCCGGCATCGCTTATTGTAATACAATTATAAACAAATATAAACTTTTTTATTATACTCTTGTGTAATCCACATTCCTTATATAGTTCTTTACCTCTCATATGCTGTTTTGTACAGCGAGCTCCCATATCCCCTTGTTTTTTTTCTATTTTGGTTTGATGTTAGGAGGTACACTTACCTTTTGGGAACAGCATTTGAGATTTGAGCGTTGTATCTTATACCTACCTTGTTGTTTTGATACACAAACAATATAGGTTATATGCTTATTCCTATATATGATGTAATCAGTTTGCAGAGATAGATGCGGTTTATCATAGCACAACTTATACTGAGTTAAATGCGGTACGTATAGTAAAGAAACTTTGAGTGTCAGAATAAATCAATTCAGGTTGATAAGCATGAGGGGGATACAAAGCAAGGTAAGTATTATCCGGATTGACAACATACAATACCCCACAATGATCCGGTAGGAGCAGAGCTGAGATGTGACCGCCGACGGCGGTGAGAAGCTGTGTGTGCGCGGCTTAGCTTCCGGAACGCTGAAGGATGTAGATCCGGATGCGTATGGATCTGTAGGATTAACAGGAACAAAGTCCTCAAGGGAAACAGTTGTAGAGACGATAGATAGTAGATAGGCACTGGAGAGCAAACGTAGCAGTATGCTTCAATATTCAGGCAATGAGTGTTGGAAGCTACTACCTAATAAAGGGAAGTTAATCAGATGGGAGGGGATAATCCTAAAAGGAATATCACATATCCCCCCAGTCAAGGAATCACCCCAGGGGATTCCATCCAAGGTTTCTCTGGGTAACGGTGATGAAAAGCAGCAACCAAACGAGGTGCATGTATCTCAGTAGACCTTTGCCAGGAATTTTCCTCTGGACCATAACCTTTCTACTTTATTAAATATTCCAGCTTATGGCGTCTTATTCTAGAATCAAGAATAGACTCAACTTCAAACTCTTCTTGATTCTCCACCAAGATAGGCGGAGGTCTAAGATGGATACTGTGATGGTCGATAGCGGAATAAGATTTAACGAGAGACACATGAAAAGTGGAATGTATCTTATAAGAGTCAGGTAAAACGAGTCTAACTGCATTCTGGTTAACAATCTTATCAATTGTGAAAGGTCCTAGGAATTGATTGGCAAGTTTTTTGCAAGGTATCTGTAACTTAAGGTTCCTGATGGAAAGTAGAACTTGATCACCTATCTGGTAAGTGGGACTTGGTCTATGATGTTGATCATAGTTACGTTTTTGATAGTCCTTAGCTTTTGAGAGGTGTTCCTTCAAATGATCCAACCTTTCTTGTAAAGTATTAGTGAATTCTGTGGCAGTAGGTGAATTTACTTCTTTCTTAGAAAGCGATATGGTATTGGGATTGAATCCATAAGTAGCAAAGAAAGGTGACATTTTAAGAGAAGTGGAAACAGAGTTATTGTAGGAAAATTCTGCCATGGGGATATAATTAATCCAATCATATTGTAAGTAGGTAATGAAACACCTTAGATATTGTTCAAGGGTTTGATTCATTCTTTCTGTTAGTCCATTTGTTTGGGGGTGGAATGCAGTAGAATATCTAGTATCTACTTTTAGTAATTTACATAAGGATTTCCAGAAAGAAGAGGTGAATTGTGTACCTCTGTCCGTAATTATTACGGTGGGTAACCCATGTAATCTTACAATATAATCTAGAAAAGCTGTAGCTGTTGCTAGAGCGGAAGGTAAACCTTTCATAGGTATGAAATGAGCCAAACGTGTTAAATGGTCTATTACGACTAGTATGGAAGTGTAATGTTGAGAGTTAGGAAGATCAACAATAAAATCCATTGAAATGGTGTCCCATGGCTTATCTGGGATAGGCAGAGGTGTTAAGAGGCCTATTGGTTTCTTATGAGAAATTTTATTTCTAGCACAAACATCACAGCTTGATATGTATAGGTAAATAGTGTGGTTCATTCCAGGCCACCAGAAATTTCTTCTAGTTAATTCTATAGTTTTTTGGATACCAAGGTGACCGGATAAAGTTCCATCATGGGTTTGTTTAAGGATAATTTCCCTTAAAGGTTCAGGAATGAATAACTTCCTGTTGTAATAATATAGTCCAGTCTGTGGATCCTTATTACAAGATCCAGGTATGTTAGAGTCTTTATTTAGTACATCAAGTATTTCTTTTTCTAGAGAAGATATAACTCCTATAAACTTTTCTTCAGGTATTACAAACTCAAGATCGTCAGACAGACCTTTTTCATGCATTCTAGATAAGGCATCTGCCTTAATATTAAGTTTCCCTGGTTTATATGTGATTAAAAAGTTAAATTGATCTAAAAAGATGAACCAACGGGCTTGTCGTGAATTAAGTGTTTTACTTTTCTTTAAGTATTCTAAGTTCTTGTGATCAGTAAAAATCATGAAAGGGAGGTTAGTACCTTCAAGGAGGTGTCTCCAGTGTTCTAGTGAACATTTTATTGCCAGTAGCTCTTTATCCCCTATACTATAGTTCTTTTCGGTAGTAGTGAGCATTCTCGAATAAAAGGCTATAGGATGGGTCTCTGTCTTGTCTTTATTCTTTTGTGAAAGAATTGCCCCAATACCAGTATTGGAGGCATCTACTTCAAGAATAAATTGAGAATCAAAATTGGGTAATGTTAAAACTGGTGCAGTAACAAAGTGATTCTTAAGAGTCTCAAAAGATAGTTGAGCTTCTTTGGTCCAAATAAATCTTTGTTTCTTACTAGTTAGTTGTGTTAGTGGTTTCACAATTAGTGAGAAATCTTTTATAAACCGTAGATAAAAATTTGAGAACCCAATGAATCTTTGTAGAGCTCTAACAGTTGTGGGGGCTGGCCAATTTACAATTGCAGAAACCTTTTCTGGATCCATCATTATTTTATTTGGTGTTATAATATAACCCAAGAACTTAATTTCTTGAACGTGAAAAGAACATTTCTCAAGTTTGGCGTATAGTTTGTGTTCTTTTAACCTAGTAAGCACCCATCGTACGTGTTTCTCATGATCCTGTAATGTTTTAGAATAAATGAGGATGTCATCCAAATAAATTATAACACATACATCCAACAAATCCCGAAAGATTTCATTGATAAAGTGTTGGAATGTAGCGGGCGCATTACTTAAGCCAAAAGGCATCACGTTGTATTGATAAAGACCATAAAGTGTTCTAAACGCTGTTTTCCATTCGTCACCTTGTTTGATTCTTATTAAGTTATATGCACCCTTTAAGTCAAGTTTAGAGTAAATGGTGGCGCCACGTAAACGTTCAAGAAGCTCTGGAATTAACGGTAGTGGATATCTGTTCTTTAAAGTAATATCATTTAATGATCTATAATCAATAATTGGACGTATAGTTCCATCCTTATTTTTAACTAAAAACATACCTGCTGCTGCAGGGGAAGTAGAATGTGAAATGAACCCTTTATGCAGATTATCGTCTAAGTAAGCTCTTACAAAAGCTAGTTCGGTTTGAGAGAGAGGATACATTTTCCCATGTGGAACTTGTGACCCGGGTATTAAATCGATCGGACAATAGAATTCCCTGTGTGGAGGAAGATTTTCTGCCTCTTTTAGGTCAAAAACCTCTGCCAGATCCTGATAAGGTCTGGGTATCCCATTCTCTAGAGTAGCTATGGTACAATGTGGATAACAGGTCTTCAGACAGTATGAAGAACTTAATGTTATTTTATTTAGAGACCAATCTATATTCGGATTGTGTTTCTGTAACCAGGAAAACCCCAGAATCATTGTGTGTAATGAAATAGGAATTAAATCAAATGAGATATACTCAGTATGACCTTCCTTAGTGGTTAAAAGTAAAGGTATGGTGTGATGGGTTATTGGACCTTGTTGTATCAGTGAACCATCTATTAATTTGACAAAGAGAGGTTTTGCTTTACACACAATAGGTATTTTATTATTCTTAACAAAGGTAGTATCTATATAACTCTGTGAAGCCCCTGAATCAACCAAAGCTTTAGATTGGATGTTTCTCTGGTCCCACTGTAATGAAAGAAATAAAGTCATTTGGGTATCTAATGTTACATTATACAAATGAGTACTGTGGAATAGCTTACCCTTCTTTTGCTTCAGAAGTTGAGGACATGAGGAAACAGTATGCTCCTTATGAGCACAGTAAAGACACAAATTTTCCATCCTTCTCCTGTTTTTTTCCTCTGGTGTGAGAGGGCCTTTGATGACTCCAATTTCCATAGGTGTACTGGTGTTAGATCTTTCCTGAGTAGAGGTATAGTTGAAGAGACGTTTTGGTATGACATCATAACCTGCTTTCTCAGCCTTTCTTTCACGGAGTCTTCTGTCTAAAGTTGCACTGAGTTTTATCAAAGACAGGAGACTATCAGGGGCATCCAGGCGGGAGAGTTCATCTTTTAAATTTTCTGATAGTCCTAAACGAAATTGAGTACGTAAACTAATCTCATTCCATTCTTCCGCCCACATTTGGAATTCGGTTGTGTACTCCTCAACGGTTCTTTTTCCTTGCTTTAAGGAACGTAGCTTTGTGTCTGCAGTAATTTGACTGTTGGAATCCTCATATAAGTTTGTAAGTGCTCGAAAAAAATCCTGTAGTGAGTCTAAGATAGGATTATTACTTTCAAAGAACCTGTTAGCCCATGTTCTTGGTTCCCCTTGTAAAAAGGAAATGGTTGTACATACTTTGATTCTTTCTGTATGATATGTACGTGGCCTTAGAGAAAAAAGTAAATGGCAGGCATTTTTAAAATCCCTAAACTCATTCCTTTTACCAGAAAATGGTTGGGGATAGTGAACATGTGGTTCTGGGCTTTCAGCACTTTTACTAGACAGGCAGTCTTTTATTAAAGCTCTTAATGCAGCACTTTCTGCTTGCACTTCAGTTAACCCTTTATTTAAGTAATCCAATTTTTGGTATATATTGGTTAACTCATTTTTTACTTCCTGAGGATCCATGTTAGGATGTTATAAATAAACCCTTCTTTCTTTAGGCCTGAATATTATGTAGTATCTTATATACTTTTGTATAAAGGGTTTGAAATATAACCAAAATCCCTAAGTTAAATAAGGGATGTGTTTCTCTTTTGTATTCTAAGCAGGTAATGGAGGTTTAAATTACCTGAATAGATACTGTGAGACAGTTACTTTTGAAATCTTTTAAGAATAAGGTTTAAATGAGATTGAGATAGTTGAGATGGTATAACTTAAACAGGTAGAATAAATATATTCCTTAGAGCTGGCAAATGAAAGTTAATGAAGTCAAATCCTGTCTTCACGCACACACACAGTCATCCTAAAATATATACAGTTCCAAGCAGTCCAAAACACACAAACAATATAGGTTATATGCTTATTCCTATATATGATGTAATCAGTTTGCAGAGATAGATGCGGTTTATCATAGCACAACTTATAGTTAAATGCGGTACGTATAGTAAAGAAACTTTGAGTGTCAGAATAAATCAATTCAGGTTGATAAGCATGAGTGGGATACAAAGCAAGGTAAGTATTATCCGGATTGACAACATACAATACCCCACAATGATCCGGTAGGAGCAGAGCTGAGCTGTGACCGCCGACGGCGGTGAGAAGCTGTGTGTGTGCGGCTTAAAGTTCAAAAAAGGAAAAAAGTCTGTTGACTCAAAGTTGTTTGCTGGGAAAACTTGTTTATTGCGAAAATCCAAAACAAGTCTAAGTAAACAAAGTAAAGTACAAAGGGTCACAGTGAGGAACGCCTGACGCGTTTCGCGCATGCGTAGATGCGCTTCTTCAGAGGCTAATTAGTTTGTGGCCAATACAGCTTTTTAAACCTTACAACCACCAATCCTGGGGTGGCTTTGGAAGATGGCCAATGGGTGCAACATATCCAAACAACAGTGTGTTAACATTTAATATGCAATCAATGTGTTTTCAGATGATTGCTGTTTGGAAGGGGCACATCTTAATTCTAAATTCACTGTTGACAACTCTTTTGTATAATTACAAAGCATATAAATCAACACTATTCACTATAAAACTAAGCATTTTAAACAGTAAATATAAACAAAATTATGTAAATAAAATATACAGAAAGTCTATGATAAAAAATAATAAATGAGAAGTAAATAAAAATTGTATAATATAGTTTACTAAGAATCCTAAAATAACATATATGTAAATCTGGTATACATAGACCTAAGAGTGCCTCGGTCGAAACTAGATAGTAAATCTCAAGGGCATGTCTATATCCTATATGGGTTAGAATTATCATGTAAGACAATGACATCGTTACCCTTAGTAAAAAAGGCTACTGGAGGCTATGTGAGTAGTTCAGCGTAATACTTTGTGTGTGTATGGGAATTCTGTACACTGAATATAATTTTGATTTTTGGTGCTATCTCTAACCAAGGGGATTCCTTATGGCAGTGCATTACATAGTACATGATGGCTAAATTACCTATCATATGTATCATGCTCCTACTTCTAAGAAAAGAAGAGGAAGAGGGGAGTGGTTTGCCAGATATGAGCAAGAGTATGACATATGAAAGTGAGGAAAAGGACATAGGTAGATGGTAGCACTCATTTGGTTAACTATTACTTAGGTGTGTGAGATATCAGATGACAAATCGTGCAGAAGACTCAAAGAAAAAGAGGTCATAGAAATAACAATTTATAAAATAAAAATGGAAAATATGCGTGAAATATGAGCTTGGGTGTGAATGAGTTGTATAGGGGATAGAGTGACATATTGTTAATAATGTTAAATGTGGAGGTAAAAATAAAAAATTTAAAAAATAAAATAAAATATGCATATAGAAAATATAAGGGTTGGAAGGATAATGTGTCATTCCAGAACACTTTTACCGGTTATATGAGCAATTCTGTAAAAAAGTTTATGTACTCGTCTCTAATTAAAAAAAGACTAGGGTTTAGCTCAATTCGGTTCTTATTATGGCTGCATCAGATGGGAAGAAGTATATTCTGTTATAGTGGGTGATATTATTGTCATCTTAAATGACATATTAATACTGGTCATCTTAATTATGGCAGACTTAGGGGTAAACCAAGGCGGGGTCTGGAAAGTGGGACTAAAAACAAATAAAATTCAAGTTATAAATAAGGCAAAAACTAATAAAACTAGGAAAAAATCTGTATAATAATGGATATAGGAATAGGGAAGGTGTGTAAAATCATTAACATAATTGTCTTCAGGGGTTACTAAACTGTAATCTTAATAAGGATTCCAAAGGAGAATGTATATATATACATCTCCTAATTGAAGTGAATATATGATTCGGTGGTTATTGGAATTAGTATTTATAGAGTCTACACTTATATAAATAATTATATTTCTTGTATTTTATATATGTATATAATATTGATCAATCAAATAGATAGCTTGTATTCCTCAAACCAGTGGGTATTAACTTACAAAGGTAGGATTATTGAAATTTCTACTGATTCCAACTGTTTTATTCTGGGATTGGGTCAGGTAGTAGCACCTATACATATAGGTCAACATCTAATCTTTTATTGATGCCATGGGGGTGTCTTGTGTTCAATTTTAAGATCCAATAAACTTCTCTTTTAAGTAACCTAGCTGTTCTATCGCCTCCTCTGGCATTTTGTACAATTCTCTCAATCCCCATGAAGGAAAAGAATGTGGTCCCTATGCCATGTTGGCGAAAGTGTTTCGCCACTGGTGTTTTAGGGTCTTTTTCAGTTAGGGACAATAAGTGCTCTCTTATTCGATCTTTTAAAGGACGTGTAGTGATTCCTGTATATTGTTGAAAGCAGTATTGGCATGTAATCAAGTAGATAACATATTGCGATGTGCAGTCTATTCTTTGTCTAATGGTGTATATTTCTTTAGTGTTGGTTGAAGTGAAAGTGTGATTTTTTTCTCTGTAATCACAGCTCTTGCAGGGTATATGTCCGCACCTGAAAGAGCCTGGGTTCAAACTTAGCCAGTTTGTCTGGGTTTGTGGTTTTTCTGAAAATTTTTTATTCATAAGATTATTTAATGAGGGGGCCTTTTTCGCTACAAATTTTATCCCTTTTGAGATAATTTGTTTCAATGTACTGTCATTATTTAGTATTACAAGGTTCTTCTTAATGATATTGCACACTTTGTAATATTGTGTGCTGTACTGTGTGGAGAAGACTATATTTTCATTATCGATCTTGGTGGTTTTCTTATTAAATAATGTATTTCTGTTTAATTTTTGGACTTCTTTGTTGATGTTGTGAAGTTTAAATTTATTATACCCTCTTTTAATCAGTCTATTAGTCAGTTCCTCAGCTTCTAGTTTGTAGGTTTCTAAATTTGAACAGTTTCTACGCAATCTTAGGTACTGACCTTTGGGGATGCCTTTTTTTAGGTGTGGTACATGGCATGAATCCGCTCTCAAAATGGTATTTTTAGATGTTGGTTTCCTGTAAGTGGATGTAGTGATGCTCATATTAGTTGTGTCTATTTGGAGTTTTAAGTCCAAATATTCAATCATGAAGTTATCACTTTTATGAGTGAATGTTAAGTTATAATTATTGTTACTAATATGTGTCATGAAGTCATCGATAGTATGTTCTTTATGTGTTGTATCCCATATGTTAATAAGGTCATCTATAAAGCGACCGTATAATTTGATGTTATTCTTAAAGGGAAAATCTGTAGCAAATATATGGGTGAGTTCCATCATGCCCATATATATATTGGCGTATGCCGGGGCGAATTTAGCGCCCATGGCAGTGCCACGTTTTTGTAGATAGTAATTGCCCTCATGTACAAAATAATTATGTTTAAGTAGGAATTCTGTTGTTTCTACAACAAAGGTTATAAAGTTTATGTCAAAATTGGTGTGTCTCAGCAGCATTTTACTAAGGGCTTCAAGGCCTGTGGTATGGGGAATGTTCGAGTAGAGAGCGGCCACGTCTATAGTGAGCCAGACGTAGCCACTCTCCCACTGAACATTGTCTAGTTGCTGGATTAGGTGACCACTATCCCTTATATATCCTGGTAGAGTTTGGACTATTGGTTGGAGTATGTGATCCAGCCAGCCTCCCAATTTTTCACATAGGGAGCCCTGGCTGGCCACAATTGGTCTACCCGGCGGTCTTGTGAGACTCTTGTGAATTTTGGGTACTATTCTGAAGCTAGGTATAGTGGGAGCTTCATTAAGTAAAGTTATAGTGAGTTCTTCTGTCATAAAGCCATGTTCCTTGGCTGTGTCCAGATGGTTTTTTAATTGGTTAGTAAAGGATAGGGTGGGATTGAAAGTTAATTTCTTGTATTGTTCCTCATCAGTTAATTGTCTATTTATTTCATCAAGATAATCAACAGTGTTAAGGAGGACAATAGCACCACCCTTGTCAGCCTTAGTTATGACTATATTAGGATTTTTTTGTAATTCTTTAAGTGCCTTTCTCTCCTTGTAGTTCAAATTATCTCTGACTTTTGTATTAGTACTGAGTTGTAAGTGTGCATTTAAGTCTGTTAATTCTTTTTCCACTGATATCTGAAAGAGATCTATTAGGTGATCACGTGCATGAACTGGGTAAAAATAAGATTTATCCTTTAGTGAGTAAGCGGGAGGATTGGTGTGTGTGTATCCTTCCGCTCGTGTGGTGTCTTGTTGAAGGGATGTGAGTGTGGTGAGATCAGTTAGGTCTGAAAATAGGAGGCCTATTGTGTTCTCCTGTATCGCTTCAATCATGTGGTCATTTCGTGATGTGTCAGTGTTAAAGAAGTGTTTTTTTAAAACTATTTTCCTTACCAGTTTATTGGTGTCCAAAAGAGTGCTAAAAAAATCAAAATTAGTTGCTGGTGCAAAACTTAAACCTTTATTTAATAAGTTGGTGTGAAAATGTGATAGAGTAAAGTCAGAGAGGTTCACTACAGCTATTTCTTCTTGTTTTTCCTGACCCTGCTGGGGTATCTATATGTTTGGTCACTTTTCTTAGGGGTACTAGCTTGTTGAGGTGATTTTACTAAACTCTTCAAGTTTTGTCTAGTTCCAGATATATTACTGGAAGTGGTTGGTAATGTATCTGTTTCTTCTGTTGTTGTTTCTACAGTTTCTTCCTCCAGGTTATCTGTCTCAATACTGGAGAAAGTGACTTTTCTAGGTGTTTGATTCTTAGTCTGTTGTGTCTTATTTTTAGCGCTATTAGATTGGGTCTTTTTGTGAGGACCCCTTCTGCCTTGTGGTCTGGTTTTTTGCCATGAATACACTATGTCAAGATCATAGTCTTTCTTATCTCTATTATATTTCTGTACCTTTCTGTCTGAGAGTGTAGCATCTAGTTGATCGATAGTATTATCTAGTTGTGATTTGTAGTCTATATATTTTTGTGTTGACTCAAAGATTTTTAGCATATCAGTAGTTTTGTTAATTTCAACTAATATCATCTCCCTTTCTTCCCTTTTATGTTTGAGAAGCTGCTTCATACATATAATAGAGCAGTTGGTTAGATTTGTATTCCATTCCTCCATAAAAGTGGGATTATCTAGGGCAAAGGAGGGGTATTTTTTCATACGTAGTCCTCTGGGGACTTTATTCTCAGCTATATACAAATCCAAAAACTCAATGTCCCACCATAAATTCGTTTCCTTAAATTTCAGTTTTTCTAGACTGGAAAATACTGTGTCTAGATTGTCTTCCCTAATGGATTCTAGGGCATCACTGTGACCCTTAAGTGCTGATGCCATAATACGTTTTCTTTTTTGTTGTTCATCTAATACCCCTGTGGGAACTAGTGTAGTAGCCATTTTTAGAAAACTGTGTATTAGACAGCAGCAGATATAACCCTATAAGTAGTAATGCAATATAATAACTAAATAAAATATGCAGTATCGTAATTATTCAGTCCAGCAATGGTATATTAGCGTAGCCAGTAACTGAGCACTTAGGATAATAATAAACAGAATAATCAAAGAGCAAAGCAAGTGTTCAGTATGAGGATTCCCAAAAGGGGTTATGAATAGTTTAAATATAACACCCTCATATTTCCAGGGAATCAGTCCCAGTAAAATCCGTATTTGTCAGGGACAACAGTCAGTGTGCAGTACATACAAAAGACCCAGCGTTGGTTCCTGGTGTTAAGCTCCGTGCTTATCGGGTGATAGTGTAGATGCCACTCCAACCTAGTTGTCACGGGTGTCTAAGTGCAGAGGTAATAAACAGTCATTGTAGTGCTGTCCGGAAGATCTCTTACCCTCCACAAGACTTGGTGGGGTGCCTGGGCGCACTGCTGTACTTCTCCTCGGACTGGTGTGGAAACCCTTCCGTGGGGGTGCAGCGTGTGGGTCCTTCTTGGCGTGCTTGGAGATCCGGCTCTGTTAACGTGGTATGCTCTTGCACTCCCCGTGACGTCGCTAGGTGCACTGTGGGTATTGTAGTTCTGGGCAGACCCGGAAATCAACGCTGGTTAGGCTACTGGAACAGCAGATCAATATGCGGTATATCCTCCGCTATAGAATAAAGTTCAAAAAAGGAAAAAAGTCTGTTGACTCAAAGTTGTTTGCTGGGAAAACTTGTTTATTGCGAAAATCCAAAACAAGTCTAAGTAAACAAAGTAAAGTACAAAGGGTCACAGTGAGGAATGCCTGACGCTTTTCGCGCATGCGTAGATGCGCTTCTTCAGAGGCTAATTAGTTTGTGGCCAATACAGCTTTTTAAACCTTACAACCACCAATCCTGGGGTGGCTTTGGAAGATGGCCAATGGGTGCAACATATCCAAACAACAGTGTGTTAACATTTAATATGCAATCAATGTGTTTTCAGATGATTGCTGTTTGGAAGGGGCACATCTTAATTCTAAATTCACTGTTGACAACTCTTTTGTATAAATACAAAGCATATAAATCAACACTATTCACTATAAAACTAAGCATTTTAAACAGTAAATATAAACAAAATTATGTAAATAAAATATACAGAAAGTCTATGATAAAAAATAATAAATGAGAAGTAAATAAAAATTGTATAATATAGTTTACTAAGAATCCTAAAATAACATATATGTAAATCTGGTATACATAGACCTAAGAGTGCCTCGGTCGAAACTAGATAGTAAATCTCAAGGGCATGTCTATATCCTATATGGGTTAGAATTATCATGTAAAACAATGACATCGTTACAATGACATCGTTGCGGCTTAGCTTCCGGAACGCTGAAGGATGTAGATCCGGATGCGTATGGATCTGTAGGATTAACGGGAACAAAGTCCTCAAGGGAAACAATTGTAGAGACGATAGATAGTAGATAGGCACTGGAGAGCAAACGTAGCAGTATGCTTCAATATTCAGGCAATGAGTGTTGGAAGCTACTGCCTAATAAAGGGAAGTTAATCAGATGGGAGGGGATAATCCTAAAAGGAATATCACAGAGTACATATTTGGGGGTTAGATTTAGGATTATTTTTTGGGGGGAGGGTGGATTTTTTTTTTAGATTAGGGATTTTTGGGCTTCTAAATAGCTGATTGCCCCTTAGTGTTAGATGTTTTCTATTTTGTGGGGTTTGGTGAGTGGGGAGGTTTTACTGTTAGGGGGACTTTATTTTTTTTATGTAAAAGAGCTGTTTAACTTAGGACAATGCCCTACAAAAGGCCCTTTTAAGGGCCTTTTGATAATGGTTTATTTTGTTCTGTAATTTTAGACTTTTTATTTTTTGTAATTTTAGATTTATTTAATTTAATGTTAGTTTTTTGTAAGTAAAGTTAGTTTTTTTTATTTTAATTGTAACTTAGTATTTTTATTTTATGTAATTGGGGTTAATTTAGGGAGTGTTAGGTTAAGGGGCTTAGTGATTAAATTTGTTTATTGCGTTGTGGGGGGTTGGCGGTTTAGGAGTTAATAGGTTAATTAGGTTTATTGCAATGTAGGGGGTTGGTGGTTTAGGAGTTACTAGGTTAATTCGGTTTATTGTGATGTGGGGGTTGGCGGTTTAGGGGTTAATAGGTTAATTAGATACTTTGCAATGTGGGGGTTGGCGGATTAGGGGTTAATAGATTTTATTTAGTTATTGCGGTGTGGGGATGACAATTGACAGGTAGATATTGTGCATGCGTTAGGTGTTAGAACTTCCAGGAAGTTACGGTACTTATATATTCAGCGCAAGGCTTGCTGTGTCTGCCTATGTGTAGTGAGGTGAAAATGGAGTAAAATGTCTCCATTTTCGCCGCATAAGTCCTTGCGCTGAAAATGTGATACCGATTTGCGACACGGTTCTATGTTAGTTTATGGGAGTAAAATTAGCTGGCAACAGGTGAAATATAAGCGTCACATTTATATGCTTTTGCGGACGACACCTCATATGTAATCTCCCCCCAGATATCTATAGAAATATTTATTAATATTAATATATTTATGAATATATAGAACATATTATGCTATGTGAAGAACATTGGAATATGAAATATTCAGATTTCATGTCAGGTTAGCGCTCTTAGTTTACACAATCGGGTTTGTGCTAGAATTTCGGCTTTTTCCACGCTTCGGGTTAGTGTTATGCGTAAAGTTTTTACTTTCAATTTGAAATACACGTGCTACCTGACGCGCACAAAAAGCTTTACTTCTAACAAAAGTAGCGTGTGAGCAGGAGTGCTAATTTGCACTGCACTCATAATTTAGCCCTTTATGAGTAATCAATGCAGAAATCCCGGTAACTGCAATACTTTGCTATGTAGTCCTATTTTTCCTTAGAATTTTGGAGCTATTTTGAATACAAAGCCATTCAAATGTTGTTCTGGTATTTGGGAGTTCTTTTGGTTATTATACTAATTTCATGATGTTCTTGCTTATGGCACTGCATTTGCTTCAGTCTGAGGAAAGGATCATGTTGAATTAAGATGAGTTATACATATGTAAAATATGTAGATTTATATATGTAAATGTACAAAGTTACAATGCTAAAGCTGCACCGGGATGTAACCAGAAAGGGTTGCAATGCATTGCAAAGATCAACCCTAACTCAAGTCCCAGCCTTAACCCTAATACTAGCCTTAGTAATGACACTAATTACCTCAGTGTCACTTTCATCTATCAAAGTGATAGATGGATGGCACAATTTTCACATAGAAATGTCATGGGTGATAAGATATTTATGTAGACAAAATCTTCACTCACAAAATTTCGACCTCAATATTGTTGTCAGTGATATATTGGCTGCGGAAATGTGCTTATAAACTTAACAAAAGTGTCCCAAGTATTCAACACCTCCCTATTGTTCTGAATCAGGTTATTTGTAGAAGCTTGAGGTTCACGAGTAAACAAAGCTGTGGCATTCCAAGCCTTGACTAAATCTGCACTATAAGTATTAGCTTTTATAGAAAGGAAGATCTGCTGTGATGAATGAGCAGAATTGAAGTCTATCCTCCTTATATTTCTCCAGTAAAGGAATTATCTGCTCCAAAACAATTGAATGTTGACAGTAACCTGCAGAGGACAGTTTAGACATGCAGACAAGCAGCTGAAGCTTATATATGAGCTTGCAGACTTTCTACTTTCTGTATACAAATTATCTGTGCATGGAGTAAGCCAAAGCTGTAAGGTTGGGACAGAGTGTCAAATCTATTCCTCTATGTTAGTTATAAAAATGTAGAAACACACAGGGAAATCAGTAAAAATTAAACACCACAACAAGGGGTTGGGCATAAATCGTAAATTAGAAATCAGCCCAAGGTCTAAGGTTGGTACTTTAATAGAGGCAGAGTAGGGGGCCGCCTAAGGGTGCTCTTGCATGGGGAGACGCAAATTTGATGCATGACCAAGTTTTGTTGCATATATTATTTTTTGGGGGTGCATAACTTGGGCTTCATAGTAGGAGCCATATGTGGTGGCATAATAGCTAGAATTGGCGGAGACTCACTTTAAACATAGGGAGGCAGAGTGCAGGTCCGTCAGAAGAGAATAGATAAAGTTATAATTGAGCAGTAACACATGTCTACCTATACATTAAACTGTATATATGGTCTTGATAATTATTAAGCACAGCATGTCCTATCTGTAAATATATAGCATAATTATATAGTGCAGTATGTTAATTTTCAATGTATAAATGTTTGACACCATTAGGCAGCACAAAAAGCTTACCATCAGTGTGTAGGCACCCATCATCATTATACAGGGCAGCCTGTTCTGTTATTTAGTGTATGAACCCTCAACATCATTGTACAGTGCAGCATCAATGTATATATACTCTGCTTTTATTCTACAGTGCAGGTTGTTTATTAGTATATATATAACTTGCATTATCATATACTACTGAGTTTTTTGTTTATTAGTGTTTAAATGTTCATTATCATTATATAGTAGCAACTGTCCAAAATAAGTGTGAGTTGCACTAATCCTGTAATGCTGCCACCGTGTGGCTGCTCGATATGGCAGTTGTCATAGATGCGGCGGTAGTGACTTGTTGCTATGGCCATTGCCATAGACCCGGCAGTGGTTGTAAGTGTGCGGCGAAGATGTCATCGCCACACGCTGTCTCTCTCCTGATCCCGCTTCCCCATACACCTGGGAGGTCTCCTTGGCACAAACAGGCTCCTATATAAGTACCTCCTTCACTTCATCTCACTGCCCAAGTATAGATGTTACTGAGTGTGCTCCTTGGTGCTGTATTACTTATATTGCTGGATTGCCATTACATTACTGAACTCTGCCTGTCTGACCACTCTGCTTGCTTAACCCTTGTACTGCTGGATTGCCATATCCTTACTAAACTCTGCCTGTCTGACAGCTCTTCTTGCTTAAAGCTTGTATTGCTGGATTGCCTTATCATTGCTGAACTCTGCTGTCTGATCATTCTATTGGTTTACCCCTGAACTGTTATACTGCTGGATTTCCTTCCTGTTGCCAGATTCTGCTTGTCTTGACCATTCTCTGCCTTCATCTTATTGCCGGGAAGGACTACCCTGTCTACCGTGAGTACTGCTTACCTCATTTCATAAACTCACTCTGTTCTGGGATATTTCCTATCCTTCCACTTGACGCTGGGATAAGAAGACTACTGGCCAAGTTTGGTCTGATAGAGAAATATCCCACAAGCATTATAGATCCTTTGGACAAAACTTTGCAGTAGTCCACTGCAAGTTAATGTTCTCTATTGTAGGGCTTTAGAAATGTATACTTAAGAGAAGATGCATTCACAGCTTCTCAGAACTTTCAGTTTATGCTTCTTGTCCTAGGTGACAGAGATAAATCACCTTAAACTCACTTGTTCACAGGCCCTGCTTTCACGCAATTGGTTGCCCAAGAGAGGTTTGGAATGATTGAACAACAGAGTTCTTCTGCAGTCTTAAATTTTGCCAAGTGGTCATCCTGCCTCCAGGCTTGCATATTGTATATATTGTCAACATTGTTTGATTCATTATGCAAAGCTACCACTGATTTGCTATGTTGTGCAGACTCCCCACTGGTACGTTATTTCATGTAGTAATTGACCATTATAGCTATAATAATAAATCAGATTAACAGTCGAGAATTTGATGTGATAGAGAAAATAGATTTCTGTTATCTAGCCAAAAAAGTCTTACCACTGGCCCTTCCAAGGCCAAGCGAGAACAGGGGAGCAGAAATCAAGAATGCCAGGATCATCTAAAGTGAATAACCAATGTCTACGCTAGTCTCATAAACATGTTTCTGTTTCAAATATGTCTCCCTTTCCATAGTTGTAAAATTTCCAACATACATTCTATAAACTGCATTATTTGCAGCTTCAGCCTCAAGATTTGAGCCATAATTAGTGCTTCCACTGAACAAGTCACCATCTTTGGCGCACATCAAATCCTGCCCTCCTTCTTGGTGCAATGTTTCAGACCGGAGACTAACCCTCTCCCTGCCTCTCAACCTGAACCTAAATGGGCTAATGTGGGTCTGACAGTTAGATGCATTCTAAAACAAATATTTAATGGGACAGTCTACTTTAAAATTGTTATTGTTTAAAAAGATAGGCAATCCATTTATTACCCATTCCCCAGTTTTGCATAACCAACACTGTTATATTAATACACATTTTACCTCTATGATTACATTGTATCTAAGCCTCAACAAACTGCCCCCTTGTCTCATTTCTTTTGATGGACTTGCATTTTAGCCAATCAATGCTGACTCATAAATAATTCCACAGGAGTGAGCACAATGTTATCTATATGGCACACATGAAATAGCGCTGTCTATCTGTAAAACATGTCAAAATGCACCGAGCTAAGAGGCGGCCTTCAATGGCTTAGAAATCAGTTTAGAAGCCTACTTTGGTTTAGCTTTCAACAAAGAAGAACCAAAAGAACAAAGCTGATTTGACGACGATATAAGTAAATTTAAATGTTTTTTAAAATTGTGTGCCCTATTTGAATAATGAAAGTTTAAAGGGACAGTCTAGTCAAAATTAAACTTTCATGATTCAGATAAGGCATGCAATTTTAAAATACTTTCCATTTTACTTGTTGGATCAAATTTGCTTTGTTCTCTTGATATTCTTAGTTGACAGCTAAACCTAGGTAGGCTCATATGCTTATTTTAAGCCCTTGAAGGCAGCCACTTATCTCAGTGCTTTTGACAGTTTTTCACAGCTTAAAGGCATTAGTTCATGTGTGTTATTAAGATAACATTGTGCTCAGGCCCATTGAGTTACTTATGAGAGGGCACTGATTGGCTAAAATGCAAGTCTGTCAAAAGAACTGAAATAAGGGTGCAGTCTGCAGAGGCTTAGATACAAGGTAATCACAGAGGTAATGCAATACTGGGGAGTGGGTAATAATGGGATTATAAATCTTTTTAAACAAAAAAATTAGACTGTCCCTTTAATTTTGAATTGACTGTCCCTTTAATGCAAAGTATACTCCTAGTGATTTGATAATATTAAAAAAATACACCTTGAGATTTGTTTATATCTGCTAAATTAACATTTCTACATCACCCATTTTATAGTAAGATGTTTTGTTTAGTGTAAACAATAAATAATGCTTTAAATAAGACTACTATGGTTAAAATAGTTATGGAGCACCAATTAGCATTTTGGGATATCTGATATATTTGATATAATCAATATTAATTATTACTTTAAAAATGTACATTTACTTAACATTTTTCTAACAGCATGTTTTAATTTAAATAAATAATATTTTTTGGGAGGAAAACCATATAACAGGGCTACATGACAAAAAAATATTCTGTATAAAAAAAATCAAATGTTTTTAAAGATAAAAATAATCAGATAAACACAAAACAATGGGGTGTTGGTAATTTAATCATATAAAGGTAAAGTGTTAAATTCTATGGCCTAGATTACAAGGTGGTGTGTGGGGATTTCATAGCAAAAGCTGTTTTAGGCGATCCCCTTCACAGTAGAGGGGTCATTGGTGACCTACTGGGCAGCACTCCCAGGGTTCATGGGAGTGCCGGTGATGTCCATCACACATGGAGCAGAACCAGAAATTAAAGGTAGCTGCAAGGGAGATGGATGTGGGAGAGGTTCTCTAACCCCTTCAATATCAGCTCCCTTAGCAGCTACAATCCTCCAAGCAAGGATCCTCATTTGCCTTTATATTCCTGTGATCACTATATGTAACAATGATTGTCTGGCAATAAAAGTACTATTATATCTGCGCTGACATAAGAGAGACCCTCTCTCAAAATATAATTTATATTATAAAGCTCAAAAATTCCTTATTGGAGTATGGGCCCTTCTTTCAAATGTGGCTTGACATTTTAGTGACATGATCACAATAGCAACGGTGATCAATTGAATAAAAAATATATAGGTGTCAGTCTGAGTAGGTGTCCAAGGGAGCTACTATTTTAACATCAAGGGGTCGATCCGATATAAAGCGTCGCCCGCAAAAGCCGGCGACGCCAATATTTGCGCGGATTTGGTATCACATATACGGCGTAACCTAGAAGTTACGCGCGTATATTTCTGCCGTCGCCCGCAGTTTTTTGGGCCATAGGCAGGTATACCAAACCCGCGCAGTTTGGTATCCAATATGCAGCGTAAGGACTTACGTGGCGAAAATGGAGAAAACTTACTCCATTTTCACCTCGCCACAAAAAGCAGCCGTAAGAAGCCTTACGCTGACTATTGGAGCCCCGTAACTCCCTAAACTAACTAGAAAATAAACCTAACACCTAACGCATGCGCAATGTCTATCTCCCTGTCAACCGCGATCTGCTAAAATAAACCTAACACCTAACGCATGCGCAATGTCTATCTACCTGTCAACCGCGATCCCCCCCCCCCCCCCCGAAATCCCTAATAAAGTTATTACCCCCTAAACCGCCGCTCCCGGACCCCGCCGCCATCTACATAAACTAACCCCCTACTGTGAGCCTCTAAAACCGCCGCCATCTACCTTATCTATCCCCTAATCTGACCCCTTACACCGCCGCCACCTATATAAAAATGATTAACCCCTAATGTAAGCCCCTTACACCGCCGCCATCTCTATTAAAATGATTAACCCCTAATTTAATCTACCTACCCCGCCGCCAGCTATATTATCTATATTAACCCTAAGTATATTATAGTTAATATAGGTATTACATTATATATATTAACTATATTAACCCTAATTATATTAGGGTTAATATAGTTAATATAGTTACTATAGTATTTATATTAACTATATTAACTCTATCTAACCCTAACTAAATTTATATTAAATTAATCTAATTCATTTATAAACTAAAATGTTCCTATTTAAATCTAAATACTTACCTATAAAATAAACCCTAAGATAGCTACAATATAATTAATAATTACATTGTAGCTATGTTAGGGTTAATATTTATTTTACAGGTAAATTGTTAATTATTTTAACTAGGTATAATAGATATTAAATAGTTATTAACTATTTAATATCTACCTAGTTAAAATAATTACCCAATTACCTGTAAAATAAATCCTAACCTAAGTTACAAATACACCTACACTATCAATAAATTTAATAAACTACTAACATCTATCTAAAAATACAATTAAATTAACTAAACTAAATTACAAAAAAAAACAAACACTAAATTACAAAAAATAAAAAAAAGATTACAAGATATTTAAGCTAATTACACCTATTCTAAGCCCCCTAATAAAATAATAAACCCCCAAAATAAAAAAAATTCCCTGCCCTATTCTAAATTCAACAAATTTCAAAGCTCTTTACCTTACCAGCCCTTAAAAGGGCCTTTTGTGGGGCATGCCCAAAGAATTCAGCTCTTTTGCATACAAGAAATACAATACCCCCCCCCCCCCCATTACAACCCACCACCCACATACCCCTATTCTAAACCCACCCAAACCCCCCTTAAAAAAGCCTAACACTACCCCCCTGAAGATCTCCCTACCTTGTCTTCACCACACCGGGCCGAACTCCTGATCCGATCCGGGCGATGTCTTCCTCCAAGCGGCAAAGAAGAATTCTTCCTCCGGCGACGTCTTCCTCCAAGCGGCAGCGAAGTCTTCATTCTTCCGGCGGCATCTTCAATCTTCTTTCTTCGCTCCGCCGCCGCGGAGCATCCATCCCGGCCGACTGCTGAACTTGGAATGATGTACCTTTAAATGACGTCATCCAAGATGGCGTCCGCCGAATTCCGATTGGCTGATAGGATTCTATCAGCCAATCGGAATTAAGTTAAAAAAATCTGATTGGCTGATTGAATCAGCCAATCAGATTCAAGTTCAATCCGATTGGCTGATCCAATCAGCCAATCAGATTGAGCTCGCATTCTATTGGCTGTTCCGATCAGCCAATAGAATGCGAGCTCAATCTGATTGGCTGATTGGATCAGCCAATCGGATTGAACTTGAATCTGATTGGCTGATTCAATCAGCCAATCAGATTTTTTTAACTTAATTCCGATTGGCTGATAGAATCCTATCAGCCAATCGGAATTCGGCGGACGCCATCTTGGATGACGTCATTTAAAGGTACATCATTCCAAGTTCAGCAGTCGGCCGGGATGGATGCTCCGCGGCGGCGGAGCGAAGAAAGAAGATTGAAGATGCCGCCGGAAGAATGAAGACTTTGCTGCCGCTTGGAGGAAGACGTCGCCGGAGGAAGAATTCTTCTTTGCCGCTTGGAGGAAGACATCGCCCGGATCGGATCAGGAGTTCGGCCCGGTGTGGTGAAGACAAGGTAGGGAGATCTTCAGGGGGGTAGTGTTAGGCTTTTTTAAGGGGGGTTTGGGTGGGTTTAGAATAGGGGTATGTGGGTGGTGGGTTGTAATGGGGGGGGGGTATTGTATTTCTTGTATGCAAAAGAGCTGAATTCTTTGGGGCATGCCCCACAAAAGGCCCTTTTAAGGGCTGGTAAGGTAAAGAGCTTTGAAATTTGTTGAATTTAGAATAGGGCAGGGAATATTTTTTATTTTGGGGGTTTATTATTTTATTAGGGGGCTTAGAATAGGTGTAATTAGCTTAAATATCTTGTAATCTTTTTTTTATTTTTTGTAATTTAGTGTTTGTTTGTTTTTGTAATTTAGTTTAGTTAATTTAATTGTATTTTTAGATAGATGTTAGTAGTTTATTAAATTTATTGATAGTGTAGGTGTATTTGTAACTTAGGTTAGGATTTATTTTACAGGTAATTGGGTAATTATTTTAACTAGGTAGATATTAAATAGTTAATAACTATTTAATATCTATTATACCTAGTTAAAATAATTAACAATTTACCTGTAAAATAAATATTAACCCTAACATAGCTACAATGTAATTATTAATTATATTGTAGCTATCTTAGGGTTTATTTTATAGGTAAGTATTTAGATTTAAATAGGAACATTTTAGTTTATAAATGAATTAGATTAATTTAATATAAATTTAGTTAGGGTTAGATAGAGTTAATATAGTTAATATAAATACTATAGTAACTATATTAACTATATTAACCCTAATATAATTAGGGTTAATATAGTTAATATATATAATGTAATACCTATATTAACTATAATATACTTAGGGTTAATATAGATAATATAGCTGGCGGCGGGGTAGGTAGATTAAATTAGGGGTTAATCATTTTAATAGAGATGGCGGCGGTGTAAGGGGCTTACATTAGGGGTTAATAATTTTAATATAGATGGCGGCGGTGTTAGGGGCTCACTTTAGGGGGTTATAGATATAATATAGCTGGCGGCGGGGTACGGGAGCGGCGGTTTAGGGGTTAATAACTTTATTAGGTTGCGGCGGGGTAAAGGAGCGGCGGTTTAGGGGTTAATAGCATTTTTATTGTTAGGCTAGTGAGGGGGGATAGCGGATAGAGGGTTAGACAGTGCGGGCTATGTTAGGGAGGCGTGTTAGACAGTGCGGGCTATGTTAGGGAGGCGTGTTAGACAGTGCGGGCTATGTTAGGGAGGCGTGTTAGACAGTGCGGGTGTTTTAGACTTTAGTCAGGTTTTATAGGCGCCGGCAGATTCTAACGTGGCGCAAGTCACTGGCGACGCCAGAAATTTGTTCTTACGCAGATTTCTGGACATCGCTGGTTTGTCAGACTTACGGCACGTTAGCATCTGACGGCGACCTATATGGGATGGCTCAAGTTGCGAGCTGAAACTGCGGGCGACGCCGGTTCCCTCGCTTGCGCCGCAAACTGCGATCGATATCGGATCGCGCCCCAGAAGCTTAAAAGAGACACTTAATTCAAAATAAAGTTTTATGATTCAGATAAAGCATTTAGTTTTAAGACACTTTCCAATTTACTTCCATTATCACATTTTGCACAGTATTTTTTATATTCACACTTTTTGTATAGTTTTAGTATACTAGTCTGTGATTGGCTGATGTCTGTCACATGATACAAGGGACTGTAAAGTGGGAGAAAAAATAAATTTGTCAGAAAAAAAAATCTACTGCTTATTTGAAATTCAGAGTAATTTCTATTGTATTGTCTTTTTAATATGAATTATGTAATTCTACTGCACTGAGTGGTCCTTTAAGAAACTTTTATAACCCCCTGTGTGAGTTAAGATAAACCTTATGTACTGCGAAATGCAGCAGCCTATTTATTCACTGTTTTTAATTTTGCCACAAAAAGATCATAGTTAAATGATTGCATTGCCCTTTTAAACATGGCTACCAGGGTCAACTTTGGCATTTGTAAGGGCCATGGTCTACTTTCAAAGAATAACAAGAAGAAAATTTTACAATAAAAGTAAATTTTAAATTTGTTTAAAATTGTTTGTACTAAATGAATCATGAAAGAAAAGAAAAAATGTGTTTTATGTCTCTTTAACACAATAATGACATATTTTAACCTTTCATTTTTGCTGCATTAACATATCACAGGGTATCCTGTAATACATCTGGTAAATTATTGACACTTATAATGAATTTAATTTATGTTTATTAGGTTAAAACATAGAAAGCTAAACTGAATTAAATTCAACTTTAATGTAGTCTAAATGAAGAAAGTCCTATAATGTAAACAATTGCATACAATTCCCTTTGCAGCATTGAAACACTTTTGTATTTGTTAAAAGATTAAAAAAATTATATCAACTTGGTAATCAATGTTTTTCTACTGTAACTCAGTAGGTAATCACTAAAAACCAATGAGAATCCAGCGCTAATTCACTAAAGGTTAGGGCTCAGATGTTTTCATTATGAAGCAATCTTTTAACACACGCATTACTGTTAGCAATACCTCTGGGGTTAATTATCCTAACTGCTTCGAAACACAATAGATATCTAGGGTAAAATTATGATATTAAGCAGGAATACTGTGCTAATCACTATAACTCAACGCCTAACACAAAATTATACCACAGAGATACACCAATTCAAGATTTTCTTTAGAAACATTCATTTTTATCTATTAAGAGGAAGTGACTAAAAAGTTGCAGAAAACACATTAAAAATACAGTTAACAGTACAGTTATATTCAATTCATTATCACTGCCTGATAAACATGATTTTTTTTTTAAATTGCATATAAAAATTAGGGCTCAAAGATATGAGGTCTCAGGTGTTAGTAAAAAAGGCATGCAAAGGGCTTTAACATACATACATACATACATAAATACATACATACTATGTCTAAATATGTATGTGTGTGTATATATATATATATATATATATATATATAGAGAGAGAGAGAGAGAGAGAGAGAGAGAGAGGGAGAGAGAGAGATATGTGTGTGTGTACATATGAATTTAAGTATTTATTGTATATCTGCTGTACATATTTCACATTAAAGGGACATTAAACACTTTGAGATGGTAATATAAAATGATAAATTGTATATAATAAAACAACTCTGCAATATACTTTCATTATTTATTTTGTCCTCTTTGCCTGTAATTCCATTCTGAAATTGTAAGCTTTTCAGTTCCTGTTAGAAATGTAAGTGCAGAACACTGTTAAATCCAGCACAACCATTGGCTGCACACTCTAGTGACCTATTTATAACTGACCCTAATTGGCCACAGCAGAGAAGGTAACACAAGTTACAACATGGCAGCTCCCAGTGTTTTATAGACACTAAAACTTTACACTTATTTTGTCACTTTTTAAACAACTAATGAAAATTTAAAAAATACATCTACATGTTAGTCATGGACTAATCTTTTCTTTGAATTCATCATTCTATCTAGCATGTATTTAGTGTTTAATGTCCATTTAAATGTTCTTCACTTACATGATAATGTCCTATTTATTGTAAATATACCTATATATATATATATATATATATATATATATATATATATTTTATTTTATTTTATTTTTTCCTATAGATATATAGGTATAGATATGTATTTTATATGAACATTATCATATATTTAATAATAAAAAGTACAAAAAGTACATTATTTTCCATGTGTGGCTGTGTTAAGTCTCTCTCTTCCCATAGGTTTCATTTGGGCTTTCTACAAAACCCTGTTCTGGCTTTCGCTCTATCGATAAACCGAAGGTACGGTAAGCCAAGTGCGCTAAAGACGAAGATGCGCTAAGAAATAGCTTTTAAAAAGTATTGTTCCTCACTGCAACTTCATGCTTATATAGAGAGGAAACAGGGACAAGTGCAAGACATCAATACAGTTCCTAGAGAATAAAATGCATAGTTATTTTAAAAATTCTATTATGGTCCCAGTTCTTTTGAAACCTATGTTATACACTGCTTCTTAACAAAAAGTTTAGTGTTTGAGAAATTATTGTATTTGATTCCAAAATATAATATATTGCAGTTGATTCTAACTCTTCTGATCCCATTTATTGATGGGTTTTCAGTTCATGGTCCACGTTTTTCAAGTTTTGTGTGTTCACAATCCAATCAATAACAACATTTTCATATTGGGAAAAGTTCAGACGAGATCCAGGCAGAAAGCGGGCAAATCACCCATACAATGCACAGCAATGGCTTTGGGTGATCACAATCCACCCAACCATGCATTTTGCACTTTAGCATGTTCGCATTCATCCGCCCCCTATTCGTCATCATTGAGTAAACTTTGACCCTGTATCTCACAGTCTGCAGACACATTCCAGCCAATCAGCAGCAGACCCTCCCTCCCAGACCCTCCCAGCTCCTGGACAGCAGCCATTTTAGATTCATTCGGAAGCTGCATTGTTAGTGAGAGGAGGGACAGTGTAGCTGCTGGTGATTTAATAGGGAAATTGATAGCTAGGCTAGTGTATTCAGTGTCCACTACAGTCCTGAAGGACTCATCTGATCTCTGCTGTAAGGACAGCGCCCCAAAAAGCCCTTTTTAGGGCTAGAACATCATTTTTTTATTCTTTTTTTCCTGTGTAATCTAATTGCAGTTGCCTGCCTGCCAAGCCACTTGCCCAATGCCACCACTCATATCTGGTGTAACAGTAGTGTAAATTTAAAAAAAAAAAAAATTGACTGTGAAACATCAGTCTGCTAGTGTAATCTAATTGCAGTTGCCTGCCTGCCAGCGTGTGTGCCAGGCCCACTTGCCCAGTGCCACCACTCATATCTGGTGTAACAGTAGTGTAAATTTAAAAAAAAAAACTTTTTTGACTGTGAAACATTATCATATATTTAATAATAAAAAGTACAAAAAGTACATTATTTTCCATGTGTGGCTGTGTTAAGTCTCTCTCTTCCCATAGGTTTCATTTGGGTTTTCTACAAAACCCTGTTCTGGCTTTCGCTCTATCGATAAACCGAAGGTACGGTAAGCCAAGTGCGCTAAAGACGAAGATGCGCTAAGAAATAGCTTTTAAAAAGTATTGTTCCTCACTGCAACTTCATGCTTATATAGAGAGGAAACAGGGACAAGTGCAAGACATCAATACAGTTCCTAGAGAATAAAATGCATAGTTATTTTAAAAATTCTATTATGGTCCCAGTTCTTTTGAAACCTATGTTATACACTGCTTCTTAACAAAAAGTTTAGTGTTTGAGAAATTATTGTATTTGATTCCAAAATATAATATATTGCAGTTGATTCTAACTCTTCTGATCCCATTTATTGATGGGTTTTCAGTTCATGGTCCACGTTTTTCAAGTTTTGTGTGTTCACAATCCAATCAATAACAACATTTTCATATTTGGAAAAGTTCAGACGAGATCCAGGCAGAAAGCGGGCAAATCACCCATACAACGCACAGCAATGGCTTTGGGTGATCACAATCCACCCAACCATGCATTTTGCACTTTAGCATGTTCGCGTTCATCCGCCCCCTATTCGTCATCATTGAGTAAACTTTGACCCTGTATCTCACAGTCTGCAGACACATTCCAGCCAATCAGCAGCAGACCCTCCCTCCCAGACCCTCCCAGCTCCTGGACAGCAGCCATTTTAGATTCATTCGGAAGCTGCATTGTTAGTGAGAGGAGGGACAGTGTAGCTGCTGGTGATTTAATAGGGAAATTGATAGCTAGGCTAGTGTATTCAGTGTCCACTACAGTCCTGAAGGACTCATCTGATCTCTGCTGTAAGGACAGCGCCCCAAAAAGCCCTTTTTAGGGCTAGAACATCATTTGTTTATTCTTTTTTTCCTGTGTAATCTAATTGCAGTTGCCTGCCTGCCAAGCCACTTGCCCAATGCCACCACTCATATCTGGTGTAACAGTAGTGTAAATTTAAAAAAAAAAAAAATTGACTGTGAAACATCAGTCTGCTAGTGTAATCTAATTGCAGTTGCCTGCCTGCCAGCGTGTGTGCCAGGCCCACTTGCCCAGTGCCACCACTCATATCTGGTGTAACAGTAGTGTAAATTTAAAAAAAAATACTTTTTTGACTGTGAAACATCAGTCTGCTTGTGTAATCTAATTGCAGTTGCCTGCCTGCCAGCGTGTGTGCCAGGCCCACTTGCCCAGTGCCACCACTCATATCTGGTGTAACAGTAGTGTAAATTAAAAAAAAAAAACTTTTTTGACTGTGAAACATCAGTCTGCTTGTGTAATCTGATTGCAGTTGCCTGCCTGCCAGCGTGTGTGCCAGGCCCACTTGCCCAGTGCCATCACTCATATCTGCTGTAACAGTAGTGTAAATTTAAAAAAAAAAACTTTTTTGACTGTGAAACATCAGTCTGCTTGTGTAATCTGATTGCAGTTGCCTGCCTGCCAGCGTGTGTGCCAGGCCCACTTGCCCAGTGCCACCACTCATATCTGCTGTAACAGTAGTGTAAATTTAAAAAAACAAAAACTTTTTTGACTGTGAAACATCAGTCTGCTAGCATAATCTAATTGCAGTTGCCTGCCAGCATGTGTGCCAGGCTCACAGCGTATACTGTGCCCACTTGCCCAGTGGCCCCACTCATATCTGGTGTAACAGTAGTGTAAATTTTTTAAAAAAAAAATTTGACTGTGAAACATCAGTCTGCTTGTGTAATCCAATTTGTAGTTGCTTGCCTGCCAGCGTGTGTGCCAGGCTCACAGCGTATACTGTCCCACTTGCCCAGTGCCACCACTCATATCTGGTGTAACAGTAGTGTAAATTTAAAAACAAAAAACTTTTTGGACTGTGAAACATCAGTCTGCTTTTTTGTGTCAGGCTGACATCATATACTGCGCCCACTTGCCCAGTGCCACCATTCATATCTTGTTTAAGAGTAGTGTAAGTGTACATTTTAAAAAATAAAAACTTTTTGGACTGTCAAACATCAGTCTGCTTTTTTGTGTCAGGCTCACAGCTTATACTGTGCCCACTTGCCCAGTGCCACCACTCATATCTTGTTTAATAGTAGTGTAAGTGTACATTTAAAAAAATAAAAACTTTTTGAACTGTGAAACATCAGTCTGCTTCTTTGTGTCAGGCTCACAGCTTATACTGTGCCCACTTGCCCAGTGCCACCACTCATATCTTGTTTAATAGTAGTGTAAGTGTACATTTAAAAACAAAAAAAACTTTTTGGATTGTGAAACATCAGCCTGCTTTTTGTGTCAGGCTCACAGCTTATACTCTGCCCACTTGCCCAGTGCCACCACTCATATCTTGTTTAATAGTAGTGTAAGTGTACATTTAAAAAAATAAAAACATTTTGGACTGTGAAACATCAGTCTGCTTTATTGTGTCAGGCTCACAGCGTATGCTGTGCCCCCTTGCCCAGTGCCACCACTCATATCTTGTTTAATAGTAGTGTAAGTGTACATTTAAAAACAAAAAAAACTTTTTGTTTTTAAATGTACATCTAATTGCAGTTGCCTGCCTGCCAGCGTGTGTGCCAGTAAGTGTACATTTAAAAAAGTGTACGTGTGTGCCAGTAAGTGTACATTTAAAAAAATAAAAACATTTTGGACTGTGAAACATCAGTCTGCTTTATTGTGTCAGGCTCACAGCGTATGCTGTGCCCACTTGCCCAGTGCCACCACTCATATCTTGTTTAATAGTAGTGTAAGTGTACATTTAAAAACAAAAAAACTTTTTGTTTTTAAATGTACATCTAATTGCAGTTGCCTGCCTGCCAGCGTGTGTGCCAGGCCCACTTGCCCAGTGCCACCACTCATATCTGGTGTAACAGTAGTGTAAATTTTAAAAAAAAAATGTTGACTGTGAAACATCAGTCTGCTAGTGTAATCTAATTGCAGTTGCCTGCCTGCCAGCGTGTGTGCCAGGCCCACTTGCCCAGTGCCACCACTCATATCTGCTGTAACAGTAGTGTAAATTTAAAAAAACAAAAACTTTTTTGACTGTGAAACATCAGTCTGCTAGCGTAATCTAATTGCAGTTGCCTGCCTGCCAGCATGTGTGCCAGGCTCACAGCGTATACTGTGCCCACTTGCCCAGTGGCCCCACTCATATCTGGTGTAACAGTAGTGTAAATTTAAAAACAAAAAACTTTTTGGACTGTGAAACATCAGTCTGCTTTTTTGTGTCAGGCTGACATCATATACTGCGCCCACTTGCCCAGTGCCACCATTCATATCTTGTTTAAGAGTAGTGTAAGTGTACATTTTAAAAAATAAAAACTTTTTGGACTGTCAAACATCAGTCTGCTTTTTTGTGTCAGGCTCACAGCGTATACTGTGCCCACTTGCCCAGTGCCACCACTCATATCTTGTTTAATAGTAGTGTAAGTGTACATTTAAAAAAATAAAAACTTTTTGGACTGTGAAACATCAGTCTGCTTTTTTGTGTCAGGCTCACAGCTTATACTGTGCCCACTTGCCCAGTGCCACCACTCATATCTTGTTTAATAGTAGTGTAAGTGTACATTTAAAAACAAAAAAAAACTTTTTGGACTGTGAAGCATCAGTCTGCTTTTTTGTGTCAGGCTCACAGCGTATACTGTGCCCACTTGCCCAGTGCCACCACTCATATCTTGTTTAATAGTAGTGTAAGTGTACATTTAAAAACAAAAAAAACTTTTTGGACTGTGAAACATCAGCCTGCTTTTTGTGTCAGGCTCACAGCTTATACTGTGCCCACTTGCCCAGTGCCACCACTCATATCTTGTTTAATAGTAGTGTAAGTGTACATTTAAAAAAATAAAAACATTTTGGACTGTGAAACATCAGTCTGCTTTATTGTGTCAGGCTCACAGCGTATGCTGTGCCCACTTGCCCAGTGCCACCACTCATATCTTGTTTAATAGTAGTGTAAGTGTACATTTAAAAACAAAAAAAACTTTTTGTTTTTAAATGTACATCTAATTGCAGTTGCCTGCCTGCCTGCCAGCGTGTGTGCCAGGCCCACTTGCCCAGTGCCACCACTCATATCTGGTGTAACAGTAGTGTAAATTTTTTTAAAAAAATGTTGACTGTGAAACATCAGTCTGCTAGTGTAATCTAATTGCAGTTGCCTGCCTGCCAGCGTGTGTGCCAGGCCCACTTGCCCAGTGCCACCACTCATATCTGCTGTAACAGTAGTGTAAATTTAAAAAAACAAAAACTTTTTTGACTGTGAAACATCAGTCTGTTAGCGTAATCTAATTGCAGTTGCCTGCCTGCCAGCATGTGTGCCAGGCTCACAGCGTATACTGTGCCCACTTGCCCAGTGGCCCCACTCATATCTGGTGTAACAGTAGTGTAAATTTAAAAAAAAAAAAAAATTTGACTGTGAAACATCAGTCTGCTTGTGTAATCCAATTTGTAGTTGCTTGCCTGCCAGCGTGTGTGCCAGGCTCACAGCGTATACTGTGCCCACTTGCCCAGTGCCACCACTCATATCTGGTGTAACAGTAGTGTAAATTTAAAAACAAAAAACTTTTTGGACTGTGAAACATCAGTCTGCTTTTTTGTGTCAGGCTGACATCATATACTGCGCCCACTTGCCCAGTGCCACCATTCATATCTTGTTTAAGAGTAGTGTAAGTGTACATTTTAAAAAATAAAAACTTTTTGGACTGTCAAACATCAGTCTGCTTTTTTGTGTCAGGCTCACAGCGTATACTGTGCCCACTTGCCCAGTGCCACCACTCATATCTTGTTTAATAGTAGTGTAAGTGTACATTTAAAAAAATAAAAACTTTTTGGACTGTGAAACATCAGTCTGCTTTTTTGTGTCAGGCTCACAGCTTATACTGTGCCCACTTGCCCAGTGCCACCACTCATATCTTGTTTAATAGTAGTGTAAGTGTACATTTAAAAACAAAAAAAAACTTTTTGGACTGTGAAGCATCAGTCTGCTTTTTTGTGTCAGGCTCACAGCGTATACTGTGCCCACTTGCCCAGTGCCACCACTCATATCTTGTTTAATAGTAGTGTAAGTGTACATTTAAAAACAAAAAAAACTTTTTGGACTGTGAAACATCAGCCTGCTTTTTGTGTCAGGCTCACAGCTTATACTGTGCCCACTTGCCCAGTGCCACCACTCATATCTTGTTTAATAGTAGTGTAAGTGTACATTTAAAAACAAAAAAAAACTTTTTGGACTGTGAAGCATCAGTCTGCTTTTTTGTGTCAGGCTCACAGCGTATACTGTGCCCACTTGCCCAGTGCCACCACTCATATCTTGTTTAATAGTAGTGTAAGTGTACATTTAAAAAAATAAAAACATTTTGGACTGTGAAACATCAGTCTGCTTTATTGTGTCAGGCTCACAGCGTATGCTGTGCCCACTTGCCCAGTGCCACCACTCATATCTTGTTTAATAGTAGGGTAAGTGTACATTTAAAAACAAAAAAACTTTTTGGAGTGTGAAACATCAGTCTGCTTTTTTGTGTCAGGCTCACAGCGTATACTGTGCCCACTTGCCCAGTGTCACCACTCATATCTTGTTTAATAGTAGTGTAAGTGTACATTTAAAAACAAAAAAAACTTTTTGGACTGTGAAACATCAGCCTGCTTTTTTGTGTCAGGCTCACAGCTTATACATTGCCCACTTGCCCAGTGCCACCACTCATATCTTGTTTATTAGTAGTGTAAGTGTACATTTAAAAAAATAAAAACTTTTTGGACTGTGAAACATCAGTCTGCTTTATTGTGTCAGGCTCACAGCGTATGCTGTGCCCACTTGCCCAGTGCCACCACGCATATCTTGTTTAATAGTAGTGTAAGTGTACATTTAAAAACAAAAAAAACTTTTTGGACTGTGAAACATCAGTCTGCTTTTTTGTGTCAGGCTCACAGCTTATACTGGGCCCACTTGCCCAGTGCCACCACTCATATCTTGTTTAATAGTAGTGTAAGTGTACATTTAAAAACAAAAAATACTTTTTGGACTGTGAAACATCAGTCAGCTTTTTTTGTGTAAGGCTCACAGCTTATACTGGGCCCACTTGTCCAGTGCCACCACTCATATCTTGTTTAATAGTAGTGTAAGTGTACATTTAAAAAAATAAAAACTTTTTGGACTGTGAAACATCAGTCTGCTTTTTTGTGTCAGGCTCACAGCTTATACTGTGCCCACTTGCTCAGTGCTACCACTCATATCTTGTTTAATAGTAGTGTAAGTGTACATTTAAAAACAAAAACAACTTTTTGGACTGTGAAACATCAGTCTGCTTTTTTGTTTCAGGCTCACAGCTTATACTGGGTCCACTTGCCCAGTGCCACCACTCATATCTTGTTTAATAGTAGTGCAAGTGTACATTTAAAAACAAAAAAAAACTTTTTAGACTGTGAAACATCAGTCTGCTTTTCTGTGTCAGGCTCACAGCTTATACTGGGCCCACTTGCCCAGTGCCACCACTCATATCTTGTTTAATAGTAGTGTAAGTGTACATTTAAAAAAATAAAAAAACTTTTTGGACAGTGAAACATCAGTCTGCTTTTTTGTGTCAGGCTCACAGCGTATACTGTGCCCACTTGCATAGTGCCACCACTCATATCTTGTTTAATAGTAGTGTAAGTGTACATTTAAAAACAAAAAAAACTTTTTGGACTGTGAAACATCAGTCTGCTTTCTTGTGTCAGACTCACAGCGTATACTGTGCTCACTTACCCAGTGCCACCACTCATATCTTGTTTAATAGTAGTGTAAGTGTACATTTAAAAAAATAAAAACTTTATGGACTGTGAAACATCAGTCTTCTTTTTTGTGTCAGGCTCACAGCGTATACTGTGCCTACTTGCCCAGTGCCACCACTCATATCTTGTTTAATAGTAGTGTAAGTGTACATTTAAAAACAATGAAACTTTTTGGACTTTGAAACATCAGTCTGCTTTTTTGTGTCAGGCTCACAGCGTATACTGTGCCCACTTGCCCAGTGCCACCACTCATATCTTGTTTAATAGTAGTGTAAGTGTACATTTAAAAAAATAAAAACTTTATGGACTGTGAAACATCAGTCTTCTTTTTTGTGTCAGGCTCACAGCGTATACTGTGCCCACTTGCCCAGTGCCACCACTCATATCTTGTTTAATAGTAGTGTAAGTGTACATTTAAAAACAATGAAACTTTTTGGACTTTGAAACATCAGTCTGCTTTTTTGTGTCAGGCTCACAGCTTATACTGGGCCTACTTGCCCAGTGCCACCACTCATATCTTGTTTTATAGTAGTGTAAATGTACATTTAAAAAAAAAAACTTTTTGGACTGTGAAACATAAGTCTACTTTTTTGTGTCAGGCTCACAGCGTATGCTGTGCCCACTTGCCCAGTGCCACCACTCATATCTTGTTTAATAGTAGTGTAAGTGTACATTTAAAAAAATAAAAACTTTTTGGACTTTGAAACATCAGTCTGCTTTTCTGTGTCAGGCTCACAGCTTATACTGGGCCCACTTGCCCAGTGCCACCACTCATATCTTGTTTAATAGTAGTGTAAGTGCACATTTAAAAAAAAAAAACTTTTTGGACTGTGAAACATCAGTCTGCTTTTTTGTGTCAGGCTGACATCATATACTGCGCCCACTTGCCCAGTGCCACCATTCATATCTTGTTTAAGAGTAGTGTAAGTGTACATTTTAAAAAATAAAAACTTTTTGGACTGTCAAACATCAGTCTGCTTTTTTGTGTCAGGCTCACAGCGTATACTGTGCCCACTTGCCCAGTGCCACCACTCATATCTTGTTTAATAGTAGTGTAAGTGTACATTTAAAAAAATAAAAACTTTTTGGACTGTGAAACATCAGTCTGCTTTTTTGTGTCAGGCTCACAGCTTATACTGTGCCCACTTGCCCAGTGCCACCACTCATATCTTGTTTAATAGTAGTGTAAGTGTACATTTAAAAACAAAAAAAAACTTTTTGGACTGTGAAACATCAGTCTGCTTTTTTGTGTCAGGCTCACAGCGTATACTGTGCCCACTTGCCCAGTGCCACCACTCATATCTTGTTTAATAGTAGTGTAAGTGTACATTTAAAAACAAAAAAAACTTTTTGGACTGTGAAACATCAGCCTGCTTTTTGTGTCAGGCTCACAGCTTATACTGTGCCCACTTGCCCAGTGCCACCACTCATATCTTGTTTAATAGTAGTGTAAGTGTACATTTAAAAAAATAAAAACATTTTGGACTGTGAAACATCAGTCTGCTTTATTGTGTCAGGCTCACAGCGTATACTGTGCCCACTTGCCCAGTGTCACCACTCATATCTTGTTTAATAGTAGTGTAAGTGTACATTTAAAAACAAAAAAAACTTTTTGGACTGTGAAACATCAGCCTGCTTTTTTGTGTCAGGCTCACAGCTTATACATTGCCCACTTGCCCAGTGCCACCACTCATATCTTGTTTATTAGTAGTGTAAGTGTACATTTAAAAAAATAAAAACTTTTTGGACTGTGAAACATCAGTCTGCTTTATTGTGTCAGGCTCACAGCGTATGCTGTGCCCACTTGCCCAGTGCCACCACGCATATCTTGTTTAATAGTAGTGTAAGTGTACATTTAAAAAAATAAAAACTTTTTGGACTGTGAAACATCAGTCTGCTTTTTTGTGTCAGGCTCACAGCTTATACTGTGCCCACTTGCCCAGTGCCACCACTCATATCTTGTTTAATAGTAGTGTAAGTGTACATTTAAAAAAATAAAAACATTTTGGACTGTGAAACATCAGTCTGCTTTATTGTGTCAGGCTCACAGCGTATGCTGTGCCCACTTGCCCAGTGCCACCACTCATATCTTGTTTAATAGTAGGGTAAGTGTACATTTAAAAACAAAAAAACTTTTTGGAGTGTGAAACATCAGTCTGCTTTTTTGTGTCAGGCTCACAGCGTATACTGTGCCCACTTGCCCAGTGTCACCACTCATATCTTGTTTATTAGTAGTGTAAGTGTACATTTAAAAAAATAAAAACTTTTTGGACTGTGAAACATCAGTCTGCTTTATTGTGTCAGGCTCACAGCGTATGCTGTGCCCACTTGCCCAGTGCCACCACGCATATCTTGTTTAATAGTAGTGTAAGTGTACATTTAAAAAAATAAAAACTTTTTGGACTGTGAAACATCAGTCTGCTTTTTTGTGTCAGGCTCACAGCTTATACTGTGCCCACTTGCCCAGTGCCACCACTCATATCTTGTTTAATAGTAGTGTAAGTGTACATTTAAAAACAAAAAAAACTTTTTGGACTGTGAAACATCAGTCTGCTTTTTTGTGTCAGGCTCACAGCTTATACTGGGCCCACTTGCCCAGTGCCACCACTCATATCTTGTTTAATAGTAGTGTAAGTGTACATTTAAAAACAAAAAATACTTTTTGGACTGTGAAACATCAATCAGCTTTTTTTGTGTAAGGCTCACAGCTTATACTGGGCCCACTTGTCCAGTGCCACCACTCATATCTTGTTTAATAGTAGTGTAAGTGTACATTTAAAAAAATAAAAACTTTTTGGACTGTGAAACATCAGTCTGCTTTTTTGTGTCAGGCTCAGAGCGTATACTGTGCCCACTTGCTCAGTGCTACCACTCATATCTTGTTTAATAGTAGTGTAAGTGTACATTTAAAAACAAAAACAACTTTTTGGACTGTGAAACATCAGTCTGCTTTTTTGTTTCAGGCTCACAGCTTATACTGGGTCCACTTGCCCAGTGCCACCACTCATATCTTGTTTAATAGTAGTGCAAGTGTACATTTAAAAACAAAAAAAAACTTTTTGGACTGTGAAACATCAGTCTGCTTTTCTGTGTCAGGCTCACAGCTTATACTGGGCCCACTTGCCCAGTGCCACCACTCATATCTTGTTTAATAGTAGTGTAAGTGTACATTTAAAAACAAAAAAAAACTTTTTGGACTGTGAAACATCAGTCTGCTTTTTTGTGTCAGGCTCACAGCGTATACTGTGCCCACTTGCCCAGTGCCACCACTCATATCTTGTTTAATAGTAGTGTAAGTGTACATTTAAAAACAAAAAAAACTTTTTGGACTGTGAAACATCAGCCTGCTTTTTGTGTCAGGCTCACAGCTTATACTGTGCCCACTTGCCCAGTGCCACCACTCATATCTTGTTTAATAGTAGTGTAAGTGTACATTTAAAAAAATAAAAACATTTTGGACTGTGAAACATCAGTCTGCTTTATTGTGTCAGGCTCACAGCGTATACTGTGCCCACTTGCCCAGTGTCACCACTCATATCTTGTTTAATAGTAGTGTAAGTGTACATTTAAAAACAAAAAAAACTTTTTGGACTGTGAAACATCAGCCTGCTTTTTTGTGTCAGGCTCACAGCTTATACATTGCCCACTTGCCCAGTGCCACCACTCATATCTTGTTTATTAGTAGTGTAAGTGTACATTTAAAAAAATAAAAACTTTTTGGACTGTGAAACATCAGTCTGCTTTATTGTGTCAGGCTCACAGCGTATGCTGTGCCCACTTGCCCAGTGCCACCACGCATATCTTGTTTAATAGTAGTGTAAGTGTACATTTAAAAAAATAAAAACTTTTTGGACTGTGAAACATCAGTCTGCTTTTTTGTGTCAGGCTCACAGCTTATACTGTGCCCACTTGCCCAGTGCCACCACTCATATCTTGTTTAATAGTAGTGTAAGTGTACATTTAAAAACAAAAAAAACTTTTTGGACTGTGAAACATCAGCCTGCTTTTTGTGTCAGGCTCACAGCTTATACTGTGCCCACTTGCCCAGTGCCACCACTCATATCTTGTTTAATAGTAGTGTAAGTGTACATTTAAAAAAATAAAAACATTTTGGACTGTGAAACATCAGTCTGCTTTATTGTGTCAGGCTCACAGCGTATGCTGTGCCCACTTGCCCAGTGCCACCACTCATATCTTGTTTAATAGTAGGGTAAGTGTACATTTAAAAACAAAAAAACTTTTTGGAGTGTGAAACATCAGTCTGCTTTTTTGTGTCAGGCTCACAGCGTATACTGTGCCCACTTGCCCAGTGTCACCACTCATATCTTGTTTATTAGTAGTGTAAGTGTACATTTAAAAAAATAAAAACTTTTTGGACTGTGAAACATCAGTCTGCTTTATTGTGTCAGGCTCACAGCGTATGCTGTGCCCACTTGCCCAGTGCCACCACGCATATCTTGTTTAATAGTAGTGTAAGTGTACATTTAAAAAAATAAAAACTTTTTGGACTGTGAAACATCAGTCTGCTTTTTTGTGTCAGGCTCACAGCTTATACTGTGCCCACTTGCCCAGTGCCACCACTCATATCTTGTTTAATAGTAGTGTAAGTGTACATTTAAAAACAAAAAAAACTTTTTGGACTGTGAAACATCAGTCTGCTTTTTTGTGTCAGGCTCACAGCTTATACTGGGCCCACTTGCCCAGTGCCACCACTCATATCTTGTTTAATAGTAGTGTAAGTGTACATTTAAAAACAAAAAATACTTTTTGGACTGTGAAACATCAATCAGCTTTTTTTGTGTAAGGCTCACAGCTTATACTGGGCCCACTTGTCCAGTGCCACCACTCATATCTTGTTTAATAGTAGTGTAAGTGTACATTTAAAAAAATAAAAACTTTTTGGACTGTGAAACATCAGTCTGCTTTTTTGTGTCAGGCTCAGAGCGTATACTGTGCCCACTTGCTCAGTGCTACCACTCATATCTTGTTTAATAGTAGTGTAAGTGTACATTTAAAAACAAAAACAACTTTTTGGACTGTGAAACATCAGTCTGCTTTTTTGTTTCAGGCTCACAGCTTATACTGGGTCCACTTGCCCAGTGCCACCACTCATATCTTGTTTAATAGTAGTGCAAGTGTACATTTAAAAACAAAAAAAAACTTTTTGGACTGTGAAACATCAGTCTGCTTTTCTGTGTCAGGCTCACAGCTTATACTGGGCCCACTTGCCCAGTGCCACCACTCATATCTTGTTTTATAGTAGTGTAAATGTACATTTAAAAAAAAAAAACTTTTTGGACTGTGAAACATAAGTCTACTTTTTTGTGTCAGGCTCACAGCGTATGCTGTGCCCACTTGCACAGTGCCATCACTCATATCTTGTTTAATAGTAGTGTAAGTGTACATTTAAAAAAATAAAAACTTTTTGGACTTTGAAACATCAGTCTGCTTTTCTGTGTCAGGCTCACAGCTTATACTGGGCCCACTTGCCCAGTGCCACCACTCATATCTTGTTTAATAGTAGTGTAAGTGCACATTTAAAAAAAAAAAACTTTTTGGACTGTGAAACATCAGTCTGCTTTTTTGTGTCAGGCTGACATCATATACTGCGCCCACTTGCCCAGTGCCACCATTCATATCTTGTTTAAGAGTAGTGTAAGTGTACATTTTAAAAAATAAAAACTTTTTGGACTGTCAAACATCAGTCTGCTTTTTTGTGTCAGGCTCACAGCGTATACTGTGCCCACTTGCCCAGTGCCACCACTCATATCTTGTTTAATAGTAGTGTAAGTGTACATTTAAAAAAATAAAAACTTTTTGGACTGTGAAACATCAGTCTGCTTTTTTGTGTCAGGCTCACAGCGTATACTGTGCCCACTTGCCCAGTGCCACCACTCATATCTTGTTTAATAGTAGTGTAAGTGTACATTTAAAAACAAAAAAAAACTTTTTGGACTGTGAAACATCAGTCTGCTTTTTTGTGTCAGGCTCACAGCGTATACTGTGCCCACTTGCCCAGTGCCACCACTCATATCTTGTTTAATAGTAGTGTAAGTGTACATTTAAAAACAAAAAAAACTTTTTGGACTGTGAAACATCAGCCTGCTTTTTGTGTCAGGCTCACAGCTTATACTGTGCCCACTTGCCCAGTGCCACCACTCATATCTTGTTTAATAGTAGTGTAAGTGTACATTTAAAAAAATAAAAACATTTTGGACTGTGAAACATCAGTCTGCTTTATTGTGTCAGGCTCACAGCGTATGCTGTGCCCACTTGCCCAGTGCCACCACTCATATCTTGTTTAATAGTAGGGTAAGTGTACATTTAAAAACAAAAAAAACTTTTTGGAGTGTGAAACATCAGTCTGCTTTTTTGTGTCAGGCTCACAGCGTATACTGTGCCCACTTGCCCAGTGTCACCACTCATATCTTGTTTAATAGTAGTGTAAGTGTACATTTAAAAACAAAAAAAACTTTTTGGACTGTGAAACATCAGTCTGCTTTTTTGTGTCAGGCTCACAGCGTATACTGTGCCCACTTGCCCAGTGCCACCACTCATATCTTGTTTAATAGTAGTGTAAGTGTACATTTAAAAAAATAAAAACTTTATGGACTGTGAAACATCAGTCTTCTTTTTTGTGTCAGGCTCACAGCGTATACTGTGCCCACTTGCCCAGTGCCACCACTCATATCTTGTTTAATAGTAGTGTAAGTGTACATTTAAAAACAATGAAACTTTTTGGACTTTGAAACATCAGTCTGCTTTTTTGTGTCAGGCTCACAGCTTATACTGGGCCCACTTGCCCAGTGCCACCACTCATATCTTGTTTAATAGTAGTGTAAATGTACATTTAAAAAAAAAACTTTTTGGACTGTGAAACATAAGTCTGCTTTTTTGTGTCAGGCTCACAGCGTATGCTGTGCCCACTTGCCCAGTGCCACCACTCATATCTTGTTTAATAGTAGTGTAAGTGTACATTTAAAAAAATAAAAACTTTTTGGACTTTGAAACATCAGTCTGCTTTTCTGTGTCAGGCTCACAGCTTATACTGGGCCCACTTGCCCAGTGCCACCACTCATATCTTGTTTAATAGTAGTGTAAATGTACATTTAAAAAAAAAACTTTTTGGACTGTGAAACATAAGTCTGCTTTTTTGTGTCAGGCTCACACCATATGCTGTGCCCACTTGCCCAGTGCCACCACTCATATCTTGTTTAATAGTAGTGTAAGTGTACATTTAAAAAAATAAAAACTTTTTGGACTGTGAAACATCAGTCTGCTTTTTTGTGTCAGGCTCACAGCGTATACTGTGCCCACTTGCCCAGTGCCACCACTCATATCTTGTTTAATAGTAGTGTAAGTGTACATTTAAAAACAAAAAAAACTTTTTGGACTGTGAAACATCAGTCTGCTTTTTTGTGTCAGGCTCACAGCTTATACTGGGCCCACTTGCCCAGTGCTACCACTCATATCTTGATTAATAGTAGTGTAAGTGTACATTTAAAAACAAAATAAACTTTTTGGACTTTGAAACATCAGTCTGCTTTTTTGTGTCAGGCTCACAGCTTATACTGGGCCCACTTGCCCAGTGCCACCACTCATATCTTGTTTAATAGTAGTGTAGGTGTACATTTAAAAACAAAAAAACTTTTTGGACTTTGAAACATCAGTCTGCTTTTTTGTGTCAGGCTCACAGCTTATACTGGGCCCACTTGCCCAGTGCCACCACTCATATCTTGTTTAATAGTAGTGTAAATGTACATTTAAAAAAAAAACTTTTTGGACTGTCAAACATAAGTCTGCTTTTTTGTGTCAGGCTCACAGCATATGCTGTGCCCACTTGCCCAGTGCCACCACTCATATCTTGTTTAATAGTAGAGTAAGTGCACATTTAAAAAAATAAAAACTTTTTGGACTGTGAAACATCAGTCTGCTTTTTTGTGTCAGGCTCACAGCTTATACTGGGCCCACTTGCCCAGTGCCACCACTCATATCTTGTTTAATAGTAGTGTAAGTGTACATTTAAAAAAATAAAAACTTTATGGACTGTGAAGCATCAGTCTTCTTTTTTGTGTCAGGCTCACAGCGTATACTGTGCCCACTTGCCCAGTGCCACCACTCATATCTTGTTTAATAGTAGTGTAAGTGTACATTTAAAAACAATGAAACTTTTTGGACTTTGAAACATCAGTCTGTTTTTTTTGTGTCAGGCTCACAGCTTATACTGTGCCCACTTGCCCAGTGCCACCACTCATATCTTGTTTAATAGTAGTGTAAATGTACATTTAAAAAAAAAACTTTTTGGACTGTGAAACATAAGTCTGCTTTTTTGTGTCAGGCTCACAGCGTATGCTGTGCCCACTTGCCCAGTGCCACCACTCATATCTTGTTTAATAGTAGTGTAAGTGTACATTTAAAAAAAAAAAAACTTTTTGGACTGTGAAACATCAGTCTGCTTTTTTGTGTCAGGCTCACAGTTTATACTGGGCCCACTTGCCCAGTGCTACCACTCATATCTTGATTAATAGTAGTGTAAGTGTACTTTTAAAAACAAAATAAACTTTTTGGACTTTGAAACATCAGTCTGCTTTTTTGTGTCAGGCTCACTGCTTATACTGGGCCCACTTGCCCAGTGCCACCACTCATATCTTGTTTAATAGTAGTGTAGGTGTACATTTAAAAACAAAAAAAACTTTTTGGACTTTGAAACATCAGTCTGCTTTTTTGTGTCAGGCTCACAGCTTATACTGGGCCCACTTGCCCAGTGCCACCACTCATATCTTGTTTAATAGTAGTGTAAGTGCACATTTAAAAAAATAAAAACTTTTTGGACTGTGAAACATCAGTCTGCTTTTTTGTGTCAGGCTCACAGCTTATACTGTGCCCACTTGCCCAGTGCCACCACTCATATCTTGTTTAATAGTAGTGTAAATGTACATTTAAAAAAAAAAAACTTTTCGGACTGTGAAACATAAGTCTGCTTTTTTGTGTCAGGCTCACAGCAGATGCTGTGCCCACTTGCCCAGTGCCACCACTCATATCTTGTTTAATAGTAGTGTAAATGTACATTAAAAAAAAAAAACTTTTTGGCCTGTGAAACATAAGTCTGCTTTTTTGTGTCAGGCTCACAGCATATGCTGTGCCCACTTGCCCAGTGCCACCACTCATATCTTGTTTAATAGTAGTGTAAATGTACATTTAAAAAAAAAAACTTTTTGGACTGTGAAACATAAGTCTGCTTTTTTTTGTCAGGCTCACAGCATATGCTGTGCCCACTTGCCCAGTGCCACCACTCATATCTTGTTTAATAGTAGTGTAAGTGTACATTTAAAAACAAAAACAACTTTTTGGACTGTGAAACATCAGTCTGCTTTTTTGTTTCAGGCTCACAGCTTATACTGGGTCCACTTGCCCAGTGCCACCACTCATATCTTGTTTAATAGTAGTGCAAGTGTACATTTAAAAACAAAAAAAAACTTTTTGGACTGTGAAACATCAGTCTGCTTTTCTGTGTCAGGCTCACAGCTTATACTGGGCCCACTTGCCCAGTGCCACCACTCATATCTTGTTTTATAGTAGTGTAAATGTACATTTAAAAAAAAAAACTTTTTGGACTGTGAAACATAAGTCTACTTTTTTGTGTCAGGCTCACAGCGTATGCTGTGCCCACTTGCCCAGTGCCATCACTCATATCTTGTTTAATAGTAGTGTAAGTGTACATTTAAAAAAATAAAAACTTTTTGGACTTTGAAACATCAGTCTGCTTTTCTGTGTCAGACTCACAGCTTATACTGGGCCCACTTGCCCAGTGCCACCACTCATATCTTGTTTAATAGTAGTGTAAGTGCACATTTAAAAAAAAAAAAACTTTTTGGACTGTGAAACATCAGTCTGCTTTTTTGTGTCAGGCTGACATCATATACTGCGCCCACTTGCCCAGTGCCACCATTCATATCTTGTTTAAGAGTAGTGTAAGTGTACATTTTAAAAAATAAAAACTTTTTGGACTGTCAAACATCAGTCTGCTTTTTTGTGTCAGGCTCACAGCGTATACTGTGCCCACTTGCCCAGTGCCACCACTCATATCTTGTTTAATAGTAGTGTAAGTGTACATTTAAAAAAATAAAAACTTTTTGGACTGTGAAACATCAGTCTGCTTTTTTGTGTCAGGCTCACAGCTTATACTGTGCCCACTTGCCCAGTGCCACCACTCATATCTTGTTTAATAGTAGTGTAAGTGTACATTTAAAAACAAAAAAAAACTTTTTGGACTGTGAAACATCAGTCTGCTTTTTTGTGTAAGGCTCACAGCGTATACTGTGCCCACTTGCCCAGTGCCACCACTCATATCTTGTTTAATAGTAGTGTAAGTGTACATTTAAAAACAAAAAAAACTTTTTGGACTGTGAAACATCAGCCTGCTTTTTGTGTCAGGCTCACAGCTTATACTGTGCCCACTTGCCCAGTGCCACCACTCATATCTTGTTTAATAGTAGTGTAAGTGTACATTTAAAAAAATAAAAACATTTTGGACTGTGAAACATCAGTCTGCTTTATTGTGTCAGGCTCACAGCGTATGCTGTGCCCACTTGCCCAGTGCCACCACTCATATCTTGTTTAATAGTAGGGTAAGTGTACATTTAAAAACAAAAAAAACTTTTTGGAGTGTGAAACATCAGTCTGCTTTTTTGTGTCAGGCTCACAGCGTATACTGTGCCCACTTGCCCAGTGTCACCACTCATATCTTGTTTAATAGTAGTGTAAGTGTACATTTAAAAACAAAAAAAACTTTTTGGACTGTGAAACATCAGTCTGCTTTTTTGTGTCAGGCTCACAGCGTATACTGTGCCCACTTGCCCAGTGCCACCACTCATATCTTGTTTAATAGTAGTGTAAGTGTACATTTAAAAAAATAAAAACTTTATGGACTGTGAAACATCAGTCTTCTTTTTTGTGTCAGGCTCACAGCGTATACTGTGCCCACTTGCCCAGTGCCACCACTCATATCTTGTTTAATAGTAGTGTAAGTGTACATTTAAAAACAATGAAACTTTTTGGACTTTGAAACATCAGTCTGCTTTTTTGTGTCAGGCTCACAGCTTATACTGGGCCCACTTGCCCAGTGCCACCACTCATATCTTGTTTAATAGTAGTGTAAATGTACATTTAAAAAAAAAACTTTTTGGACTGTGAAACATAAGTCTGCTTTTTTGTGTCAGGCTCACAGCGTATGCTGTGCCCACTTGCCCAGTGCCACCACTCATATCTTGTTTAATAGTAGTGTAAGTGTACATTTAAAAAAATAAAAACTTTTTGGACTTTGAAACATCAGTCTGCTTTTCTGTGTCAGGCTCACAGCTTATACTGGGCCCACTTGCCCAGTGCCACCACTCATATCTTGTTTAATAGTAGTGTAAATGTACATTTAAAAAAAAAAACTTTTTGGACTGTGAAACATAAGTCTGCTTTTTTGTGTCAGGCTCACACCATATGCTGTGCCCACTTGCCCAGTGCCACCACTCATATCTTGTTTAATAGTAGTGTAAGTGTACATTTAAAAAAATAAAAACTTTTTGGACTGTGAAACATCAGTCTGCTTTTTTGTGTCAGGCTCACAGCGTATACTGTGCCCACTTGCCCAGTGCCACCACTCATATCTTGTTTAATAGTAGTGTAAGTGTACATTTAAAAACAAAAAAAACTTTTTGGACTGTGAAACATCAGTCTGCTTTTTTGTGTCAGGCTCACAGCTTATACTGGGCCCACTTGCCCAGTGCTACCACTCATATCTTGATTAATAGTAGTGTAAGTGTACATTTAAAAACAAAATAAACTTTTTGGACTTTGAAACATCAGTCTGCTTTTTTGTGTCAGGCTCACAGCTTATACTGGGCCCACTTGCCCAGTGCCACCACTCATATCTTGTTTAATAGTAGTGTAGGTGTACATTTAAAAACAAAAAAACTTTTTGGACTTTGAAACATCAGTCTGCTTTTTTGTGTCAGGCTCACAGCTTATACTGGGCCCACTTGCCCAGTGCCACCACTCATATCTTGTTTAATAGTAGTGTAAATGTACATTTAAAAAAAAAACTTTTTGGACTGTGAAACATAAGTCTGCTTTTTTGTGTCAGGCTCACAGCATATGCTGTGCCCACTTGCCCAGTGCCACCACTCATATCTTGTTTAATAGTAGAGTAAGTGCACATTTAAAAAAATAAAAACTTTTTGGACTGTGAAACATCAGTCTGCTTTTTTGTGTCAGGCTCACAGCTTATACTGGGCCCACTTGCCCAGTGCCACCACTCATATCTTGTTTAATAGTAGTGTAAGTGTACATTTAAAAAAATTAAAACTTTATGGACTGTGAAGCATCAGTCTTCTTTTTTGTGTCAGGCTCACAGCGTATACTGTGCCCACTTGCCCAGTGCCACCACTCATATCTTGTTTAATAGTAGTGTAAGTGTACATTTAAAAACAATGAAACTTTTTGGACTTTGAAACATCAGTCTGCTTTTTTTGTGTCAGGCTCACAGCTTATACTGTGCCCACTTGCCCAGTGCCACCACTCATATCTTGTTTAATAGTAGTGTAAATGTACATTTAAAAAAAAAACTTTTTGGACTGTGAAACATAAGTCTGCTTTTTTGTGTCAGGCTCACAGCGTATGCTGTGCCCACTTGCCCAGTGCCACCACTCATATCTTGTTTAATAGTAGTGTAAGTGTACATTTAAAAAAAAAAAAACTTTTTGGAGTGTGAAACATCAGTCTGCTTTTTTGTGTCAGGCTCACAGTTTATACTGGGCCCACTTGCCCAGTGCTACCACTCATATCTTGATTAATAGTAGTGTAAGTGTACTTTTAAAAACAAAATAAACTTTTTGGACTTTGAAACATCAGTCTGCTTTTTTGTGTCAGGCTCACTGCTTATACTGGGCCCACTTGCCCAGTGCCACCACTCATATCTTGTTTAATAGTAGTGTAGGTGTACATTTAAAAACAAAAAAAACTTTTTGGACTGTGAAACATCAGTCTGCTTTTTTGTGTCAGGCTCACAGCTTATACTGGGCCCACTTGCCCAGTGCCACCACTCATATCTTGTTTAATAGTAGTGTAAGTGCACATTTAAAAAAATAAAAACTTTTTGGACTGTGAAACATCAGTCTGCTTTTTTGTGTCAGGCTCACAGCTTATACTGTGCCCACTTGCCCAGTGCCACCACTCATATCTTGTTTAATAGTAGTGTAAATGTACATTTAAAAAAAAAAAACTTTTTGGACTGTGAAACATAAGTCTGCTTTTTTGTGTCAGGCTCACAGCAGATGCTGTGCCCACTTGCCCAGTGCCACCACTCATATCTTGTTTAATAGTAGTGTAAGTGTACATTTAAAAAAATAAAAACTTTTTGGACTGTCAAACATCAGTCTGCTTTTTTGTGTCAGGCTCACAGCTTATACTGAGCCCACTTGCCCAGTGCCACCACTCATATCTTGTTTAATAGTAGTGTAAATGTACATTTAAAAAAAAAAACTTTTTGGCCTGTGAAACATAAGTCTGCTTTTTTGTGTCAGGCTCACAGCATATGCTGTGCCCACTTGCCCAGTGCCACCACTCATATCTTGTTTAATAGTAGTGTAAATGTACATTAAAAAAAAAAACTTTTTGGCCTGTGAAACATAAGTCTGCTTTTTTGTGTCAGGCTCACAGCATATGCTGTGCCCACTTGCCCAGTGCCACCACTCATATCTTGTTTAATAGTAGTGTAAATGTACATTTAAAAAAAAAAACTTTTTGGACTGTGAAACATAAGTCTGCTTTTTTTTGTCAGGCTCACAGCATATGCTGTGCCCACTTGCCCAGTGCCACCACTCATATCTTGTTTAATAGTAGTGTAAGTGCACATTTAAAAAAATAAAAACTTTTTGGACTGTGAAACATCAGTCTACTTTTTTGTGTCAGGCTCACAGCTTATACTGTGCCCACTTGCCCAGTGCCACCACTCATATCTTGTTTAATAGTAGTATAAGTGTACATTTAAAAACAAAAAAAACTTTTTGGACTGTGAAACATCAGTCTGCTTTTTTGTGTCAGGCTCACAGCTTATACTGGGCCCACTTGCCCAGTGCCACCACTCATATCTTGTTTAATAGTAGTGTAAGTGTACATTTAAAAAAAAAAAAAACTTTTTGGACTGTGAAACATCAGTCTGCTTTTTTGTGTCAGGCTCACAGTTTATACTGGGCCCACTTGCCCAGTGCTACCACTCATATCTTGATTAATAGTAGTGTAAGTGTACATTTAAAAACAAAATAAACTTTTTGGACTTTGAAACATCAGTCTGCTTTTTTGTGTCAGGCTCACAGCTTATACTGGGCCCACTTGCCCAGTGCCACCACTCATATCTTGTTTAATAGTAGTGTAAATGTACATTTTAAAAAAAAACTTTTTGGACTGTGAAACATAAGTCTGCTTTTTTGTGTCAGGCTCACAGCATATGCTGTGCCCACTTGCCCAGTGCCACCACTCATATCTTGTTTAATAGTAGAGTAAGTGCACATTTAAAAAAATAAAAACTTTTTGGACTGTGAAACATCAGTCTACTTTTTTGTGTCAGGCTCACAGCTTATACTGTGCCCACTTGCCCAGTGCCACCACTCATATCTTGTTTAATAGTAGTGTAAGTGTACATTTAAAAACAAAAAAAACTTTTTGGACTGTGAAACATCAGTCTGCTTTTTTGTGTCTGGCTCACAGCTTATACTGGGCCCACTTGCCAAGTGCCACCACTCATATCTTGTTTAATAGTAGTGTAAGTGTACATTTAAAAACAAAAAAAACTTTTTGGACTTTGAAACATCAGTCTGCTTTTTTGTGTCAGGCTCACAGCTTATACTGGGCCCACTTGCCCAGTGCCACCACTCATATCTTGTTTAATAGTAGTGTAAATGTACATTTAAAAAAAAAAACTTTTTGGACTGTGAAACATAAGTCTGCTTTTTTGTGTCAGACTCACAGCAGATGCTGTGCCCACTTGCCCAGTGCCACCACTCATATCTTGTTTAATAGTAGTGTAAATGTACATTTTAAAAAAAAACTTTTTGGACTGTGAAACATAAGTCTGCTTTTTTGTGTCAGGCTCACAGCATATGCTGTGCCCACTTGCCCAGTGCCACCACTCATATCTTGTTTAATAGTAGAGTAAGTGTACATTTAAAAAAATAAAAACTTTTTGGACTGTGAAACATCAGTCTGCTTTTTTGTGTCAGGCTCACAGCTTATACTGGGCCCACTTGCCCAGTGCCACCACTCATATCTTGTTTAATAGTAGTGTAGGTGTACATTTAAAAACAAAAAAAACTTTTTGGACTTTGAAACATCAGTCTGCTTTTTTGTCTCAGGCTCACAGCTTATACTGGGCCCACTTGCCCAGTGCCACCACTCATATCTTGTTTAATAGTAGTGTAAATGTACATTTAAAAAAAAAACTTTTTGGACTGTGAAACATAAGTCTGCTTTTTTGTGTCAGACTCACAGCAGATGCTGTGCCCACTTGCCCAGTGCCACCACTCATATCTTGTTTAATAGTAGTGTAAGTGTACATTTAAAAAAATAAAAACTTTTTGGACTGTGAAACATCAGTCTGCTTTTTTGTGTCAGGCTCACAGCTTATACTGTGCCCACTTGCCCAGTGCCACCACTCATATCTTGTTTAATAGTAGTGTAAGTGTACATTTAAAAACAAAAAAAACTTTTTGGACTGTGAAACATCAGTCTGCTTTTTTGTGTCTGGCTCACAGCTTATACTGGGCCCACTTGCCCAGTGCCACCACTCATATCTTGTTTAATAGTAGTGTAAGTGTACATTTAAAAACAAAAAAAACTTTTTGGACTTTGAAACATCAGTCTACTTTTTTGTGTCAGGCTCACAGCTTATACTGGGCCCACTTGCCCAGTGCCACCACTCATATCTTGTTTAATAGTAGTGTAGGTGTACATTTAAAAACAAAAAAAACTTTTTGGACTTTGAAACATCAGTCTGCTTTTTTGTGTCAGGCTCACAGCTTATACTGGGCCCACTTGCCCAGTGCCACTACTCATATCTTGTTTAATAGTAGTGTAAATGTACATTTAAAAAAAAAAACTTTTTGGACTGTGAAACATAAGTCTGCTTTTTTGTGTCAGACTCACAGCAGATGCTGTGCCCACTTGCCCAGTGCCACCACTCATATCTTGTTTAATAGTAGTGTAAGTGTACATTTAAAAAAAAAAAAACTTTTTGGACTGTGAAACATCAGTCTGCTTTTTTGTGTCAGGCTCACAGCTTATACTGTGCCCACTTGCCCAGTGCCACCACTCATATCTTGTTTAATAGTAGTGTAAGTGTACATTTAAAAACAAAAAAAACTTTTTGGACTGTGAAACATCAGTCTGCTTTTTTGTGTCTGGCTCACAGCTTATACTGGGCCCACTTGCCCAGTGCCACCACTCATATCTTGTTTAATAGTAGTGTAAGTGTACATTTAAAAACAAAAAAAACTTTTTGGACTTTGAAACATCAGTCTACTTTTTTGTGTCAGGCTCACAGCTTATACTGGGCCCACTTGCCCAGTGCCACCACTCATATCTTGTTCAATAGTAGTGTAGGTGTACATTTAAAAACAAAAAAAACTTTTTGGACTTTGAAACATCAGTCTGCTTTTTTGTGTCAGGCTCACAGCTTATACTGGGCCCACTTGCCCAGTGCCACCACTCATATCTTGTTTAATAGTAGTGTAAATGTACATTTAAAAAAAAAACTTTTTGGACTGTGAAACATAAGTCTGCTTTTTTGTGTCAGACTCACAGCAGATGCTGTGCCCACTTGCCCAGTGCCACCACTCATATCTTGTTTAATAGTAGTGTAAGTGTACATTTAAAAAAATAAAAACTTTTTGGACTGTGAAACATCAGTCTGCTTTTTTGTGTCAGGCTCACAGCTTATACTGGGTCCACTTGCCCAGTGCCACCACTCATATCTTGTTTAATAGTAGTGTAGGTGTACATTTAAAAAAATAAAAACTTTTTGGACTTTGAAACATCATTCTGCTTTTTTGTGTCAGGCTCACAGCTTATACTGGGCCCACTTGCCCAGTGCCACCACTCATATCTTGTTTAATAGTAGTGTAAATGTACATTTAAAAAAAAAATCTTTTTGGACTGTGAAACATAAGTCTGCTTTTTTGTGTCAAACTCACAGCAGATGCTGTGCCCACTTGCCCAGTGCCACCACTCATATCTTGTTTAATAGTAGTGTAAGTGTACATTTAAAAACAAAAAAAACTTTTTGGACTGTGAAACATCAGCCTGCTTTTTTGTGTCAGGCTCACAGCTTATACTGGGCCCACTTGCCCAGTGCCACCACTCATATCTTGTTTAATAGTAGTTTAAGTGTACATTTAAAAACAAAAAAAACTTTTTGGACTTTGAAACATCAGTCTACTTTTTTTGTGTCAGGCTCACAGCTTATACTGTGCCCACTTGCCCAGTGCCACCACTCATATCTTGTTTAATAGTAGTGTAAGTGTACATTTAAAAACAAAAAAAACTTTTTGGACTGTGAAACATCAGTCTGCTTTTTTGTGTCTGGCTCACAGCTTATACTGGGCCCACTTGCCCAGTGCTACCACTCATATCTTGATTAATAGTAGTGTAAGTGTACATTTAAAAACAAAATAAACTTTTTGGACTTTGAAACATCAGTCTGCTTTTTTGTGTCAGGCTCACAGCTTATACTGGGCCCACTTGCCCAGTGCCACCACTCATATCTTGTTTAATAGTAGTGTAGGTGTACATTTAAAAACAAAAAAAACTTTTTGGACTTTGAAACATCAGTCTGCTTTTTTGTGTCAGGCTCACAGCTTATACTGGGCCCACTTGCCCAGTGCCACCACTCATATCTTGTTTAATAGTAGTGTAAATGTACATTTAAAAAAAAAAACTTTTTGGACTGTGAAACATAAGTCTGCTTTTTTGTGTCAGACTCACAGCAGATGCTGTGCCCACTTGCCCAGTGCCACCACTCATATCTTGTTTAATAGTAGTGTAAGTGTACATTTAAAAAAATAAAAACTTTTTGGACTGTGAAACATCAGTCTGCTTTTTTGTGTCAGGCTCACAGCTTATACTGGGCCCACTTGCCCAGTGCCACCACTCATATCTTGTTTAATAGTAGTGTAGGTGTACATTTAAAAACAAAACAAACTTTTTGGACTTTGAAACATCAGTCTGCTTTTTTGTGTCAGGCTCACAGCTTATACTGGGCCCACTTGCCCAGTGCCACCACTCATCTCTTGTTTAATAGTAGTGTAAATGTACATTTAAAAAAAAAAAAACTTTTTGGACTGTGAAACATAAGTCTGCTTTTTTGTGTCAGACTCACAGCAGATGCTGTGCCCACTTGCCCAGTGCCACCACTCATATCTTGTTTAATAGTAGTGTAAGTGTACATTTAAAAAAATAAAAACTTTTTGGACTGTGAAACATCAGTCTGCTTTTTTGTGTCAGGCTCACAGCTTATACTGTGCCCACTTGCCCAGTGCCACCACTCATATCTTGTTTAATAGTAGTGTAAGTGTACATTTAAAAACAAAAAAAACTTTTTGGACTGTGAAACATCAGTCTGCTTTTTTGTGTCTGGCTCACAGCTTATACTGGGCCCACTTGCCCAGTGCCACCACTCATATCTTGTTTAATAGTAGTGTAAGTGTACATTTAAAAACAAAAAAAACTTTTTGGACTTTGAAACATCAGTCTACTTTTTTGTGTCAGGCTCACAGCTTATACTGGGCCCACTTGCCCAGTGCCACCACTCATATCTTGTTTAATAGTAGTGTAGGTGTACATTTAAAAACAAAAAAAACTTTTTGGACTTTGAAACATCAGTCTGCTTTTTTGTGTCAGGCTCACAGCTTATACTGGGCCCACTTGCCCAGTGCCACCACTCATATCTTGTTTAATAGTAGTGTAAATGTACATTTAAAAAAAAAAACTTTTTGGACTGTGAAACATAAGTCTGCTTTTTTGTGTCAGACTCACAGCAGATGCTCTGCCCACTTGCCCAGTGCCACCACTCATATCTTGTTTAATAGTAGTGTAAGTGTACATTTAAAAAAATAAAAACTTTTTGGACTGTGAAACATCAGTCTGCTTTTTTGTGTCAGGCTCACGGCTTATACTGGGCCCACTTGCCCAGTGCCACCACTCATATCTTGTTTAATAGTAGTGTAGGTGTACATTTAAAAACAAAAAAAACTTTTTGGACTTTGAAACATCATTCTGCTTTTTTGTGTCAGGCTCACAGCTTATACTGGGCCCACTTGCCCAGTGCCACCACTCATATCTTGTTTAATAGTAGTGTAAATGTACATTTAAAAAAAAAAACTTTTTGGACTGTGAAACATAAGTCTGCTTTTTTGTGTCAAACTCACAGCAGATGCTGTGCCCACTTGCCCAGTGCCACCACTCATATCTTGTTTAATAGTAGTGTAAGTGTACATTTAAAAACAAAAAAAACTTTTTGGACTGTGAAACATCAGTCTGCTTTTTTGTGTCAGGCTCACAGCTTATACTGGGCCCACTTGCCCAGTGCCACCACTCATATCTTGTTTAATAGTAGTGTAAGTGTACATTTAAAAACAAAAAAAACTTTTTGGACTTTGAAACATCAGTCTAATTTTTTGTGTCAGGCTCACAGCTTATACTGGGCCCACTTGCCCAGTGCCACCACTCATATCTTGTTTAATAGTAGTGTAAGTGTACATTTAAAAAAAAAAACTTTTTGGACTGTGAAACATCAGTCTGCTTTTTTGTGTCAGGCTCACAGCTTATACTGTGCCCACTTGCCCAGTGCCACCACTCATATCTTGTTTAATAGTAGTGTAAGTGTACATTTAAAAAAAAAAACTTTTTGGACTGTGAAACATAAGTCTGCTTTTTTGTGTCAGGCTCACAGCATATGCTGTGCCCACTTGCCCAGTGCCACCACTCATATCTTGTTTAATAGTACTGTAAGTGTACATTTAAAAAAATAAAAACTTTTTGGACTTTGAAACATCAGTCTGCTTTTTTGTGTCAGGCTCACAGCTTATACTGGGCCCACTTGCCCAGTGCCACCACTCATATCTTGTTTAATAGTAGTGTAAGTGTACATTTAAAAACAAAAAAAACTTTTTGGACTGTGAAACATCAGTCTGCTTTTTTGTGTCAGGCTCACAGCGTATGCTGTGCCCACTTGCCCAGTGCCACCACTCTTATCTTGTTTAATAGTAGTGTAAGTGTACATTTAAAAAAAAAAACTTTTTGGACTGTGAAACATCAGTCTACTTTTTTGTGTCAGGCTCACAGCTTATACTGTGCCCACTTGCCCAGTGCCACCACTCATATCTTGTTTAATAGTAGTGTAAGTGTACATTTAAAAAAAAAAAAACTTTTTGGACTGTGAAACATCAGTCTGCTTTTTTGTGTCAGGCTCACAGTTTATACTGGGCCCACTTGCCCAGTGCTACCACTCATATCTTGATTAATAGTAGTGTAAGTGTACATTTAAAAACAAAAAAACTTTTTGGACTTTGAAACATCAGTCTTCTTTTTTGTGTCAGGCTCACAGCTTATACTGGGCCCACTTGCCCAGTGCCACCACTCATATCTTGTTTAATAGTAGTGTAGGTGTACATTTAAAAACAAAAAAAACTTTTTGGACTTTGAAACATCATTCTGCTTTTTTGTGTCAGGCTCACAGCTTATACTGGGCCCACTTGCCCAGTGCCACCACTCATATCTTGTTTAATAGTAGTGTAAATGTACATTTAAAAAAAAAAACTTTTTGGACTGTGAAACATAAGTCTGCTTTTTTGTGTCAAACTCACAGCAGATGCTGTGCCCACTTGCCCAGTGCCACCACTCATATCTTGTTTAATAGTAGTGTAAGTGTACATTTAAAAACAAAAAAAACTTTTTGGACTGTGAAACATCAGTCTGCTTTTTTGTGTCAGGCTCACGGCTTATACTGGGCCCACTTGCCCAGTGCCACCACTCATATCTTGTTTAATAGTAGTGTAGGTGTACATTTAAAAACAAAAAAAACTTTTTGGACTTTGAAACATCATTCTGCTTTTTTGTGTCAGGCTCACAGCTTATACTGGGCCCACTTGCCCAGTGCCACCACTCATATCTTGTTTAATAGTAGTGTAAATGTACATTTAAAAAAAAAAAACTTTTTGGACTGTGAAACATAAGTCTGCTTTTTTGTGTCAAACTCACAGCAGATGCTGTGCCCACTTGCCCAGTGCCACCACTCATATCTTGTTTAATAGTAGTGTAAGTGTACATTTAAAAACAAAAAAAACTTTTTGGACTGTGAAACATCAGTCTGCTTTTTTGTGTCAGGCTCACAGCTTATACTGGGCCCACTTGCCCAGTGCCACCACTCATATCTTGTTTAATAGTAGTGTAAGTGTACATTTAAAAACAAAAAAAACTTTTTGGACTTTGAAACATCAGTCTAATTTTTTGTGTCAGGCTCACAGCTTATACTGGGCCCACTTGCCCAGTGCCACCACTCATATCTTGTTTAATAGTAGTGTAAGTGTACATTTAAAAAAAAAAAACTTTTTGGACTGTGAAACATCAGTCTGCTTTTTTGTGTCAGGCTCACAGCTTATACTGTGCCCACTTGCCCAGTGCCACCACTCATATCTTGTTTAATAGTAGTGTAAATGTACATTTAAAAAAAAAAACTTTTTGGACTGTGAAACATAAGTCTGCTTTTTTGTGTCAGGCTCACAGCATATGCTGTGCCCACTTGCCCAGTGCCACCACTCATATCTTGTTTAATAGTACTGTAAGTGTACATTTAAAAAAATAAAAACTTTTTGGACTTTGAAACATCAGTCTGCTTTTTTGTGTCAGGCTCACAGCTTATACTGGGCCCACTTGCCCAGTGCCACCACTCATATCTTGTTTAATAGTAGTGTAAGTGTACATTTAAAAACAAAAAAAACTTTTTGGACTGTGAAACATCAGTCTGCTTTTTTGTGTCAGGCTCACAGCGTATGCTGTGCCCACTTGCCCAGTGCCACCACTCTTATCTTGTTTAATAGTAGTGTAAGTGTACATTTAAAAAAAAAAACTTTTTGGACTGTGAAACATCAGTCTACTTTTTTGTGTCAGGCTCACAGCTTATACTGTGCCCACTTGCCCAGTGCCACCACTCATATCTTGTTTAATAGTAGTGTAAGTGTACATTTAAAAAAAAAAAAACTTTTTGGACTGTGAAACATCAGTCTGCTTTTTTGTGTCAGGCTCACAGTTTATACTGGGCCCACTTGCCCAGTGCTACCACTCATATCTTGATTAATAGTAGTGTAAGTGTACATTTAAAAACAAAAAAAACTTTTTGGACTGTGAAACATCAGTCTGCTTTTTTGTGTCAGGCTCACAGCGTATGCTGTGCCCACTTGCCCAGTGCCACCACTCATATCTTGCTTAATAGTAGTGTAAGTGCACATTTAAAAAAATAAAAACTTTTTGGACTGTGAAACATCAGTCTGCTTTTTTGTGTCAGGCTCACAGCTTATACTGTGCCCACTTGCCCAGTGCCACCACTCATATCTTGTTTAATAGTAGTGTAAATGTACATTTAAAAACAAAAAAAACTTTTTGGACTTTGAAACATCAGTCTGCTTTTTTGTGTCAGGCTCACAGCTTATACTGGGCCCACTTGCCCAGTGCCACCACTCATATCTTGTTTAATAGTAGTGTAAGTGTACATTTAAAAAAATAAAAACTTTTTGGACTGTGAAACATCAGTCTGCTTTTTTGTGTCAGGCTCACAGCGTATACTGTGCCCACTTGCCCAGTGCCACCACTCATATCTTGTTTAATAGAAGTGTACATTTAAAAAAAAATGACAGGCAGGGGCAGGCCACCCCGCAGGTGCCATCGTGGTCATGGTGCTGTGATTCCCTTTGGCCCTAGAATAATGCCCAGTGTTCAGAGGCCACGTCCCATGAACTCGAAAATTTCTGAGGAAATAGTTGACTTTTTAACACAGGACACCCAATCTTCTATAGCTTCCACTCCGAACCTTGATGCACCATCCTCCTCCAGCTTATCTTCGGGCACCTCTCAAGTTACCTTCGGGCACCTCTCAAGTTACCACTCGCCCACCTGCCGCCACCACCAACACTAGCACCACAGCCGCTTCACTTGATCTGTCAGAGGAGTTTTTTACACATCAGTTGGAAGAAATGAGTGATGCGCAACCATCATTGACAGAGGATGTAGATAACAGTGATATGTCTCAGTCAGGCAGCATAACAGACATGGACGTATGGTGTGATGATGATGATGTTGTACCCACTGCTGCTTCCTTTGTTGATTTGTCAGATACAAATGAAGCGGTTGATGATGACGATGCATCCGTGGATGTCACATGGGTGCCCGCTAGAAGAGAAGAAGAACAGGGGGAAAGTTCAGATGGGATGACAGAGAGGAGGAGGAGGTGACGAGTTGGAAGCAGGGGGAGGTCGTCGCAAGGAGCTAGTGGCACAGTCAGACAGCATGCATCGGCACCCGGGGTCAGCCAGACAGCACGCCAATCAACGCATGCTGTTGCCACCACCAGAATGCCGTCATTGCAGAGCTCAGCAGTGTGGCATTTTTTTTGTGTGTCTGCCTCTGACAACAGCAATGCCATTTGCAACCTGTGCCAAAAGAAACTGAGTCGTGGGAAGTCCAACACCCACCTAGGTACAACTGCTTTGCGAAGGCACATGATCGCACATCACAAACGCCTATGGGATCAACACATGAGTAGAAGCAGCACACAAACTCAAAGCCGCTATCCTGCTCCTGGTCCAGCATCTTCAGCCACATCAACCACTGCTGTCCTATTTACCCCCTCTCAACCATCCGCCACTCCGTCTCTCTTCTGGAGCAGTTCCTGCTCATCTGCCCACAGTCAGGTGTTTGAGCGTAAGAAGCCAATGTATAAAAGTCACCCCCTTGCCCGGCGTCTGACAGCTGGCTTGTCTGAACTCTTAGCCCGCCAGCTTTTACCATACAAGCTGGTGGAGTCTGAGGCGTTCAAAAAATTTGTAGCTATTGGGACACCGCAGTGGAAGGTACCCGGCCGAAATTTCTTTGCACAGAAGGCAATCCCCAACCTGTACTCGATTGAGCGAAAGGAAGTAATGGCATGTCTTGCACACAGTGTTGGGGCAAGGGTCCATATGACCACTGATAGCTGGTCTGCAAAGCATGGTCAGGGCAGGTATATCACCTACACTGCGCATTGGGTAAACCTGCTGATGGCTGCCAAGCATGGAATGCGTGGCTCTGCAGAGGAGGAGTTAGTGACACTGCCACGACTTGCAGGCAGGCCTTCTGCCACCTCCTCTACTCCTCCTACTCCATCCTCTTCCATAACCTCCTCGGCTGAGTCCTCTTCTGCTGCTGTGTCTTGCTCCACATCAACGGCAACCCCCCAGCTCCCCAGGTACTATTCCACATCCCGGATACGGCAGTGTCACGCCGTCTTGGGGTTGGCTTGCCTTAAAGCAGAGAGTCACACCGGACCAGCACTCCTGTCCGCCCTGAACGCACAGGTGGATCAGTGGCTGACTCCGCACCAACTGGAGATCGACAAAGTGGTTTCTGACAACGGAAGTAATTTGGTGGCGGCATTGAAATTGGGCAAGTTGACACATGTGCCGTGCATGGCACATGTGTGTAATCTGATCGTACAACGCTTTGTGCATAAGTACCCAGGCTTACAGGATGTCCTGAAGCAGGCCAGGAAGGTGTGTGGCCATTTGAGGCATTCCTACACGGCCATGGCGCACTTTTCCGATATCCAGCGGCGAAACAACATGCCAGTGAGATTCTTGATTTGCGACAGCCCGACACATTGGAATTCAACACTCCTAATGTTCGACCGCCTGCTCCAACAAGAAAAAGCCGTTAACGAGTATTTGTATGACCGGGGTGCTAGGACAGCCTCTGAGGAGCTGGGAATTTTTTTGCCACATTACTGGATGCTCATGCGCAATGACTGTAGGCTCATGTGTCCTTTTGAGGAGGTGACAAACCTAGTCAGTCGCACCAAAGGCACCATCAGCAACATCATACCATTTGTTTTTTTCCTGGAGCATGCCCTGTGAAGAGTGCTGGATCAGGCCGTAGATGAGCGTGAAGAGAAAGAGGAAGAGTTGTGGTCACCATCACCACCAGAAACAGCCTTATCAGCATCGCTTGCTGGACCAGCGGCAACGCTGGAAGAGGATTGTGAGGAAGAGGAGTCAGAGGAGGAATGTGGCTTTGAGGAGGAGGAGGAAGACCAACCACAACAGGCATCCCAGGGTGCTCGTTTTCACCTATCTGGTACCCGTGGTGTTGTACATGGCTGGGGGGAAGAAGATACCTTCAGTGAGATCACTGAGGACGAGGAAAGGGGCATGAGTAGCTCGGCATCCAACCTTGTGCAAATGGGGTCTTTCATGCTGTCGTGCATGTTGAGTGACCCTCGTATAAAAAAGCTGAAGGAGAACGACCTGTACTGGGTGTCCACGGTACTAGACCCCCGGTATAAGCATAAAGTGCCTGAAATGTTACCGAATTACTGCAAGTCGGAAAGGATGCAGCAGTTCCAAAATAAATTAAAAAGTATGCTTTACACAGCGTATAAGGGTAATGTCACAGCACAACGGGAATCTAACAGGGGAAGAGGTGAAAGTAATCCTACGACTCCCACGACCATGCTGGCAAGGACAGGATGCTTTACAGACGTGTTGTTGATGGAGGACATGCAGAGCTTTTTAACTCCTATGCATCGCCACAGCCCTTCGGGGTCCACCCTCAGAGAACGACTCGACCGACAGGTCGCAGACTACCTCACCTTAACTGCAGATCTCGACACTCTGAGGAGCGATGAACCCCATGACTACTGGGTGTGCAGGCTTGACCTGTGGCCTGAGCTATACCAATTTGCGATAGAACTTCTGGCCTGCCCCGCTTCAAGTGTCCTGTCAGAAAGGACCTTCAGTGCAGCAGGAGGTATTGTCACTGAGAAGCCTAGGTCAAAAAAGTCTAGATTACCTCACCTTTATTAAGATGAATGAGGGATGGATCCCGAAGAGACTGACATTGGGCGATACATTTGAGTAAAAAAGGCCTGATGAGATGAGCTGCCTTGGGCTAAAAATGGTCCACACGGTGCTGTATTTTATCTTTGAATGCCGGATGACTTGCGTGACTTATCCGCCACCAACTAGGGTTCAAGCCGCAATGTTTTAGGGCACTTTCTGCCTGGGAAACAAACATCAATTTTTCTGGCCACTGCTACAGCAGCGGCTGCAACAATACCTTATTTTTCAGGCATGTGTACATGCCTATTTTTTTGGCCTTTGGTGCAGCACTGTGGCTTCAAAAACCAAACCAATAAAAAAGGCACATAACAGGGATTAAACTGATAGGAATAGTACTACTTAACACACCACTCCTATCTGGTGGCACATTAGATTGCACGCGCAGTGCCCCAAATTTGAAGTAGGAGGACCGTCCAAGCATCTTTTTCCATCTCCCGGTTCCTAAAATCTATGCCATATACACGTCCCCTGATAGGAGATGGAACAGGGATTAAACTGATAGGAATAGTACTACTTAACACACCTTATAATAACGCAGGGAGAGGCAACGCAGAGAGAGGTGTCTGAAGAAGAGGAGTCAGAGGAGGAAGGTGGCTTTGAGGAGGTGGAAGACCAAACACAGCAGGCGTCCCAGGGGGCTTGTTGTCACCTTTCGGGGACCCTTGGTGTTGTACGTGGCTGGGTGGAGGAACAGACCTTCAATGACATCAGTGAGGACAAGAAACGGGACATGGCTAGCTTGGTATCCAACCTTGTGCAAATGGGGAGTTTGCGGTTGTGCAAATGGACTGTTTGCCGTTGTTTGCGGTGCGTTAAACAGGGAGTTTGGTCTGTCACTGTGAAGCGGGCGTAACCCTTACACTACCTGATCGATACAAAATCATACCTGATGTTTTAAAGCACGTTATTCCAAACAATTTAGGAATGTTAGGTGATTTATGCCCTTTATGGATTAAAACCAGACCCTGCATCAACTATGTAATTTTCCATGGGAGTTTTGCCATGGATCCCCCTCCGGCATGCCACAGTCCAGGTGTTAGTACCCTTGAAACAACTTTTCCATCACTATTGTGGCCAGAAAGAGACCCTGTGGGTTTTAAAATTCCCCTGCCTATTGAAGTCAATGGCGGTTCGCCCGGTTCGCCCGTTCGCAAACTTTTGCGGACGTTCGCGTTCGCCATTTGCGAAAGGAAAATTTTAAGTTTGCGACATCACTATTCATAACTGGTGTTTCTGGCGAGCCTACAGGCTCACCAGAAACACGGGCCCTCAAGCTCCATCCGGAACATGGTAAATGGGCCCCAAAAGGTGATGATAAAGTGCAAAAACTGCACTTTTCAACATGTTTGCATGAAATAATTCTGTTATCTTGTGCATGTGCAATATACTCTTGATTGACCACAGAGGCCAATTTTTATCTATTTATATAAGTCCTTAGAACTAAAAGATCACATCTGCCAGGGGGGCGATAATAAACAATATTTAACAATCAATAAAAGCAAATAAAACATGTACTCACTGGTTCTTTATATAGCAAAAATGACGCAAACCTTCAATTTGTAAAAAGTGCAAAGCGCAATAAAACAAGGTATTATTATTATTTATATTGCCATCCTTTTATCTTGGGATGTGTGCTCATTCATAGATTTGGGATGATTGGTGCCGGTGTCCTTTAGTAAATTTTGGGGTGAGGAGCACTCGCAAACAAATACAGTCAAGTATCTTAACGAAGCTGGCCAGAGTTCCATGGAGAAAGCCAATACCGTGATTCCAGCATGTTGTGCGCAGTGAATTTTAGCTTGCCAATTAGCATTGTCTTTCACAGAGGTGCCACCTCACTTGTGAGTTTGCTTTCAATCACTTTTAGATGTTCCATACTGTGCATGATAACGCTATGAAGCGCCCTTTTTTGTTATTTTTGTTCCATCAATCGATATCTTCATCTGCTGACTGACATAATCTATTGGATACTCACTGTGAACTGTATATTTTACAAACTGTTGAGCACAATTCTAGTTTTGATTCTAGGATTATATTATTATATATATATTATTATTATTATATTGCATATTTGTACTTAGTGTATTTTGGCATTTATGTAATTCACTCACTCACTTTATTTTTGAGAATGATTCAAATATTGTTGTGAAATTAGTGCGCCCCCTTGAAATATATTTTTTATATTTTTTCTTAGCGATTGTTTTTTTAATTTTTTTCCGGACTGGGTACGCATCCCATAACCCTAAAAAACTCATGGCCCTTGAGTGCTCACCAGCACTCACAGCCAGCTGCGCAGATTTCAGTGACTTGGGAAGTTAACCCCTCACTAGCCTGGGTGCAAAGCCCATAGGGAAAATGCCAACACAAAATTGTTAAGACAACACAAAGAAAGTCAGGTATAGCACATGGCTATATGAAAAGTAAAATGGAAGAGTTAGTTACAGCCCTTGGTCAAATGGAGAAAAGCCCAGGGCCATGTCAAGGTCTTTTTCTTCCTGGGTCCCTTGCCTACAGCCACATAATGTTTTCTTTCAACCAAACATGATGAGATAAAAACAAGGTTTATACAGGCATTTTGTAATTTCCCTAGACACATTTAAAATGCAGAAATGGACTGCAATCTCAAACTGGATTGGGTACACATCTCATGACCCTGCAAAACTCGCAGCCCTGGGGACTCACCAACACTAACATGGTCTAGATTAATTAAACATATATTAATCACTATTGTATAATCCCTCAGTTGTGGGTGGGACAGACATTTATAAATGTATTTAATCCCTTCATTACTGTGAATTTCAAAGAAAATCTAACAAAGTACCAGAGAATTTTTAGCATTATTGATACAGTATTACTCATTTTAAATAGAAAACAGCCTTTGTTTTGTTTTTATTTACTTATGAAAATTATGGACAAGATTTATCATGAGGCAAATGCCTCGTTCGGTTGCAGGTTTATTAGAGGTTTATTCTTTAGAGCCCACAACTGATATTTATGATTCAGCAGTTTAAACTGCTACTTCATAAACCCTCTTGCCAACTTGGGTTTGGCAGATGAAAATTACAACGGATTAATTTGATCAGGGTGATTTACAAGCAATACTTTATTGCTAATGTATGCACAAGGGTAGGGGCAGCATTTCATGGTAAACATGGGTAACATATGCTCCCCACAATCTGCGATGGAATTTGAAATCCTGTCTGTTCACAGAATGATACATTTTGCCCTATATATATTTTTAAAGTAGATAGCCCAAGGTATTGATCTAGGCCCATTGATAGTTGTTTTTAAAATTTTGGGTTTCTCACTGAAATGATTTATACACAGCTACTGTAGTCACAATACAAATGGTTGTAAAAGCTCTGTGATCCCCTTTGTTCAAAAATAGCAGACTAGAAGGACGCTAATTGCAGCTGCGCACAACACTTCAGAAATTCCCAGCATTAAAGGGGCTAATTAGTTAGCATGTAAGGTTAATTTTTTATGTAGTCTAGAGATTACTCTCCCACTTGACACCTCCCACCCCCTGATCCCTACCTGATACTTCCCAAACTGCTCTTTTCACTCCTACTCCCTACTAGTAATCACCATCTTAGGTACTGGCAGACAATCTACAAGTTTGCAGTATTGTTTTGTTTTTTAGTATATTTATTTATTTATTTATTTAATTATTAATTTCTGTAGTGCAGAGGTCCCTCCTCACCCTCCCTTCACCCACCCAACAACTATCTTACCCTCCCCCCTCCCCCCTCCACTGCACACCATCATATTGGTTACTGGTAGCTAGTCTGCCAGTAACAAATTATTATTTTTTAATGATATTTTATTTTATAATAAATGTATTTATTTGTAGTGTAGGGGCTCCCCCTCCAATATCCTCTTTTTGTAGGTTAGGGCTCCCCATCACCCCTCTAAACAATTTCAGTAGAATAGGGTCTAATCTCTCACCTGCCTTACATTTTTGCCCACCTCTCCTTCCCCCCACCTCTACTGGGCCGACTACCTGCCTCCCTCCTTTCCTTCCCACTGCTCCCACTTGTGACCAGCTGAGAATCATTACAGAGAGAAACACAGACAGTGTCACTCTCTGTAATGATCAGGGATCTGCCTTCATATGGTAATTATAATTAGTGTTCCCTTACCATATGAAGGATGATGCCTTCTGCCCCCTGGTTGAGGCTCCTGCTGTCTAAGCTGACAGCGGGAACTGCAACAAGCACCTCTGTATTGGACTAGGTACTAGGTCAACACAGTATGCTGGGCAAAGTGCTGTATGATGTAGTACCTACGTCCAAATGGCACAAGGGGCTAGACAAATACCTGATAGCTCATACAGCTAATAAAAGCTGCAGGAAAACATGAGAAACTAGAAATCATGATTCCAACATTGAGAAATGTTGTTTAACAGTTCCGCCATTAGTAATTTTTTAATTTATACTCTCATTAATGGGATTGTAAAGTACAGTATTCTTGTATTTAGGAATGGGATTTCTCTTGGCAATTGCAGCATCATGGTCGGGAGTTAAGCATTTGCCATTCACTGTTGTTTGTTTAAAACTCTGTTCTTTTTGCAGTTATAGAAATGTGGCAAACACAAATCCCATTCTGTACAGTGAGCATGATGTTTGGAAATCAATGTCTGTACAGTGAGTTTTTGAAAACACGGTCTCTACAGTGAGCATTACAACTTTATTTGATATCTCATTACTTGGCGGTTTCACGGTTTACAGTGTGAGACCTGTTAAAAACATCATTTATACTTGCCTGATAAATTATTTTCTTTCCTGGCATGGAGAGTCCACAAATCTATTCAATTAGTGGAAATTCAACTCCTGGTCACCGGATGGAGGCAAAGAACACCTCAGCAAAGCTTCAAGTATGCTCCCACTACCCATAATCACCAGTCAATCAGCCAGGGAATTATGGAAAGAGAAGAAGACACAAAGGTTATAGAGGTGCCTGAGGTTTATAAAAATGACAAAAAGCTGTCTTAAAAATAAGGGCGGGTTGTGGACTCTCCATGCCAGAAGAAAAAATAATTTATCAGGTAAGTATAAACTAGTATAAACTATGCTTTCTTTCCAATAAGCATGGAGAGTCCACAAATCTATTCAATTACTAGTGGGAACCAATACCAAAGCTAGAGTCCACAGAATGACACACAAGACAAGCAAACCTAAACAAAAAGCACCACCCCTTGAAGAACTTTCACACAACAAAAGAAGTCTCAGCTGAGGCAAAAACATCAAAATTGGAAAATTTGGAAAAAACATGCAATGATGACCAAGCAAATCTGTTCCATAGAAGCATCATTCTTAAAGGCCCAAGAAGAAGCGACATCCCTAGTGGAGTGAGACCTTATTCTCTCTGGAGGCTGCTGTCCAGCTGACTCATAAGCCAATTGAAAATAACACTTCTCAACCAGAAAGAGAGAGTAAAATACGTGCCCTTCTGACCTCTCCATTTACCAGAAAGGACAACAAAAATAGCAGATGATTGACGAAAATCTGTTGTAGCCTGAAAATAGAACCTTAAAGCATGCACAACATCCAGATTGTGCAATAACCTCTCCTTCTTAGAGGAAGGATTAGGACAAAATGAAGGAACAACAATTTCTTGGTTAACATTGCGCTACGAGACCACCTTAGGTAGAAATCCTAATTTAGTACGGAGAACCGCCTTATCCACATGAAGAATAAGATAAGGAGAATCACACTGTAGAGCCGAAAGCTCTGAAACTCTACGGGCAGAGGAAATTGCCAGCAGAAACAAAACCTTCCAGGACAATAACTTGATATCAACAGAATGCATAGGCTCAAATGGAGCCTGCCTGCTGAAGAACTTTAAGAACCAGATTAAGACTCCAAGGAGGAGCAATTGATCTAGGGTTGCCACCCACCCCGGTATCACCGGGACAGCCCCGGTCTGAAACTGTATGTGTCCCGGAACTACCCTCAAATGCCCCTGGCTAAGAGCTCCCCTGGCGCAGCAAGCAGCAGAGAGCACAGATTATTATTTTTTTAGCTGGCCAGGGGAGCTCTTAATGGAAAGCACAAGCTGAGACTCTTCATAAACTTTATTTCAATAAAAGCCATTCGCTTGTCCACTCAAAACTAAACTGCCTGTCTAGATTTTATGTTTGTTTGTCTGGACTTTTTAAATAAAGTTTAAGAAAATAATAATAAAAATAATTAAAAAAAAAAAAAAAAAAAAGGGAGCAGCCAGCCCACAAAGTAGCTTTGACATCATGGGATTTCCTGTATAGGCAACCAATCTGGTGGGAAGGGAGGAGGTGACATGGCTGAGTTACATGAAGCCGGGTAAGTCAGACTGGTGGCTATGGTAGGGGTAAGAATGGGAGCTGAGTTCTGATCACTGGAAAGGAAGGTGATCTAGCATAATTAGTTTGAGAAAGAGGATACATTTGTATTAAATGTGATAAGAGGATCACTATTAATTTACATATGTTAGGGATTAGGGACAGCAGCCTGAAAGAACAAGGTAGGTTTTTTTTGGGGTAACTGTAGTTGCCAGGAAGACCTACTGACATTAACACTAGACAGATCTGGAAGCTTTATTGTTTGTGATACTGTCATGTTCCGGTGTACATGCACTCAGGACACAGACCCTCAGGGCAGTGGTAGGGATTTGGAGACACTGACCCCTGACCCGGGGAAGAGTATCCTGGACATGGATAGATGATATTCTGTGATTCATAGTTGCAAGAAGTTATTGTAGAATTCATGGAGAGTGCAATATATATATATATATATATATATATATACACACACACACACACAATATATTCTGGCTTCATTGTGATTTAGTTAGTTAATAGGAGTAGCTGCAGGATTCATGAGCGAAAATATAGCAATGTAGGATCTTCAGGCTTTAGAGTAAACTGGTAGAAGATTGAGTCATAGATGCAAACTAAGGGCTAGATTACGAGTTTTTGTTGGTAAGACTTGCGGTGCTAAAGTGCAGTTTATGCTCACCGCAAAAAAGTGAGCTGAGAGCAAAATTTAGCTCCACATCTCACCTCAATACCAGCGCTGCTTACGGTAGCGGTGAGCAGGTAAAACGTGCTTGTGCACGATTTCCCCATAGGAATCAATGGGGCAGATTCAGCTGAAAAAAACCTAACACCTGCAAAAAAGCAGCGTTTAGCTCCTAACACAGCCCCATTGATTCCTATGAGAAAATAAAAGTTATGTCTACACTTAACACCCTAACATGAACCCCGAGTCTAAACACCCCTAATCTTACACTTATTAACCCCTAATCTGCCGCCTCCGACATCGCCGACACCTGCATTATATTATTAACCCCTAATCTGCTGCTCCGGACACCGCCGCCACCTACATTATACTTATAAACCCCTAATCTACTGCCCCCAACATCGCCGCCACCTACATTATATTTATTAAGCCCTAATCTGCCGCCCCCAATGTCGCCGCAACCTAACTACATTTATTATCCCCTAATCTGCCGCCACTATAATAAATATATTAACCCCTAAACCTAAGTCTAACCCTAACACCCCCTAACAAATATAATTTAAATAAATCATAATAAAATTACTATTATTTACAAAATAATTCATATTTAAAACTAAATACTTACCTATAAAATAAACCCTAAGATAGCTACACTATAACTAATAGTTACATTGTAGCTGTCTCAGGGTTTATTTTTATTTTACAGGCAACTTTGTATTTATTTTAACTAGGTACAATAGTTATTAAATAGTTATTAACTATTTAATAACTACCTAGCTAAAATAAGTACAAGTGTACCTGTAAAATAAAACCTAACCTAAATTACAATTACACCTAACACTACACTATAATTAAATTAATTACCTAAATTAACTGCAATTAATTACAATTAAATTAAATAAACTAAAGTACGGAAAACAAAAAACACTAAATTACAGAAAATAATAAAATAAATAAAAAAAATTAAAACTAATTACACCTAATCTAATCCCCTAATACAATAAAAAGCCCCCCAAAATAAAAAAAATCCCTACCCTATACCCCAAAGTAATCAGCTCTTTTACCTGTAAAAAAAATACAATACACCCCCCAACATTAAAACCCATCACCCACACACCCAACCCTATTTTAAAACCCACCCAATCCCCCCTTAATAAAACCTAACACTTACCCCTTGAAGATCACCCTACCTTGAGACGTCTTCACCCAACCGGGCAGAAGTGGTCCTCCAGACGGGCAGAAGTCTTCATCCTATCCGGCCAGAAGAGGTCCTCCAGATGGCCAGAAGTCTTCATCCAGGCGGCATCTTCTATCTTCATCCATCCGGAGCAGAGCGGGTCCATCTTCAAGACATCCGTTGTGGAGCATCCTCTTTTTTCCGATGACTAACACTAATTGATGGTACCTTTAAGTGACGTCATCCAAGATGGCGTCCCTTAAATTCCGATTGGCTGATAGAATTCTATCAGCCAATCGGAATTAAGTTAGAAAAAATCCTATTGGCTGATCCAATCAGCCAATAGGATTGAGGTTGCATTCTATTGGCTGTTCCAATCAGCCAATAGAATGCGAGCTCAATCCTATTGGCTGATTGGATCAGCCAATAGGATTGAACTTCTTTTTTTTTTTTTTATCTTTTTTTATTGTAACCAGCAAACAATACATAAGCATTCAATATAACCCATAAGCCGCACAGGGCTTAGTACAATTTGAAATGTACAGACAAAAAAAAAAAAAAAAAAAGCATTTTGGCATACATTGAAAAAACAGATATAAAATAAAAATATTCATCGCCAATATGTAACAAATTTATTGTCCTGCATGGTTTGCTGGAATTTTTTTACCTTTTAATAACTTAACACAAAAAACTATAATAGACACTCTGTTATAAAATTACCTAATAGTAATTTTCTTGCCTATGAAAACCCATAATCACCAAGAAACAAAAAACACAAAAAAAAAAAAAAAATTCCCCATAAAGGGGGATCTCTCACTCGGGCCCCCCCGCGTCCGGGTCCGACTACCCCCTCCATCCTCTCCTACAATTACATACCAGACTTATTTCTAGTAACCCTCATACATCCACTTCCCTTACAGTTGAAAGCCAACTTGTAGGAAACTCATTGGATATAACCAGCTCAGCAAACGATATGGAGTTCAAAAAGGGGGCTAAGATCCGTCTTTGTATAGAAAGTGGATAGGATTTAACCACAGGTAGCCAGTCTAGCAAAAAGATTTTTATCTTTGCTTCTGTTGAAAAAACTGTATGATATGATTCATATAGTATCTGGTATTGTATTTCCTTAAGAAATACTGAGAAACTGGGTGCCGCATGGTCTTTCCAGCTCTTCAGGATTAAATGTCTTGTAATTAAAATAATAATATTCAAAATTTTAGAGTGCCTTTTAGACCTATAATCAGGGCTTGTAAGAAAAAATATGTCCATTGCCGTATACTTATTGTGATCTTGATAATATTTGCTATACCAAAACCAAATCTTTAACCACAATTGCTGTATTTTTGGACACGACAAGAATAAATGTAGGATATCTGTTTTAGGAAGTGCACAGCGAGAGCAAACAAAGCTTTGTATAGGATAGAACCTGGACATTTTCTCCGGTGAGAGATAAAAATTATTTATAAGTTTCATATGTGATTCTTTCCATGCTGTAGATACCAATACCTTATCTACCATCCCAAAACTCTGTTTTATCCTTTTCTGTTCTAGGTCTGGAAAATACCGCTTCCAGAAATTATGTAGATTATTTTCATGTAAATCCCCTTGCTTAGCCAACATAACATCATAAATTAAAGAAATTGGTGTAAATCCTTACGCAAATCTACGTATGATAGTCGTAATATCTGACCAATCCAATAAAGCTTTGCTATCCCATTTCTGAGAAAAAACAAAATGTCGTAATTGGAAGTAAGCATATAAATTTGAATTTGGAAGATTAAACTTCTGAAATAGTCCTTCCGAAGTCATTAATCTATCAGGACCAAAAATTTGACATACATAAGAAAGACCAAGCTCAGCCCACTTTCTAAAAACCCCTTGAGCAATACCTGGCAGAAATTCAGGATTTCCTATGATGGGAAGAAACTCTGAAAATGCTGGATTTACCTTAAGATAGTTACATATCTTCTGCCATGCTATAACAATGTTTTTTATCGACCTTAATTTTATGATATTAAGAGGTAGTTTCTTTAATGGGCAATGCAAAATAGCCTTAAGTGTGAAGGGGGTAACTAGAAATGTCTCTAAATCTAATGAAGTAAAACGATTTAATTCTGTAATCCATTCAAAGGCAATTTTAACCAAGGAAGCCCAATTATACAGTCTTAGGTCTGGTAGTGCTAATCCTGCCGTCTCCCGTTTTAACATTAATTTTTTAAGTGAAATACGAGGTTTTCTTTTCCCCCAGATAAAGTTAGACTGCCATCGTTGTAGATCTAATATATCCTTATTGGATAAGAATAAAGGGAGATTTTGAAGCAAATACAATATTCGGGGGAAAATGATTGTTTTTATCAAATTAACCCTAGCAGTAAGAGAAATAGTTATTGAGGACCATAACTCTAAGTCAGTTTTAATTTTCTGCAGTAACGGGCCATAGTTCAGCTTATACCAAGTTTCGGGGTTTCTGTGTAAGATAATACCCAGATACCTAAAACAATCAACTATTTTAAATGGATGCGGCAGTATCTTTAGTCTAGATTCCGAAAAAACCAATAATTCACTTTTGCTATAGTTAATCTTATACCCTGAGAAGGAAGAAAAAAAATCGAACAACCGCACGATCAAGGGGATAGATTTGTGCACGTTATCTATAAATATCAATAGATCGTCTGCATACAGTAATATTTTTAAAGTATGACCCCCATCAATAATCCAGCTAAACTATCCCTTAAAAGAATTGCAAATGGTTCTAATGCCAGATTAAATAGTAAGGGCGACAGCGGGCATCCCTGTCGCGTCCCCCTTTTCAACTCAATCTTAGGGGATGAAATACCATTGACACATAAGTAGGATATAGGGGCATTATAAAGATTACGAATAAATTGCAGAAATTGATTCCTAAAACCAAATTTCTGCACTGCCATAAATAGATAATTCCAGTTGACTGCATCAAATGCTTTTTCGGCATTGACCGTAAGTATAGCTCCCTCGCAATACCTTTTATATTCTATTCCCCTTCTATCTAAGTTCCAGATATAATCCAGTACCGCCGTAACTTGACGAATATTTCTAAGGGAGTTTCTATTTTTCATGAATCCTGTCTGGTCTAAATCCAATCAGCCAATAGGATTGAGGTTGCATTCTATTGGCTGTTCCAATCAGCCAATAGAATGCGAGCTCAATCCTATTGGCTGATTGGATCAGCCAATAGGATTGAACTTCAATCCTATTGGCTGATTGCATCAGCCAATAGGATTTTTTCTACCTTAATTCCGATTGGCTGATAGAATTCTATCAGCCAATCGGAATTCAAGGGACGCCATCTTGGATGACGTAATTTAATGGTACCGTCATTTATTTTTCGTTTTGGAAAGAAGAGGATGCTCCGCGTCGGATGTCTTGAAGATGGACCCGCTCCGCTCCGGATGGATGAAGATAGAAGATGCCGTCTGGATGAAGACTTCTGGCCGTCTGGAGGACCTCTTCTGCCCGGATAGGATGAAGACTTCGGACCATCTGGAGGACCACTTCTGCCGGTTCGGTGAAGACGTCTCAAGGTTGGGTGATCTTCAGGGGATTAGTGTTAGGTTTTATTAAGGGGGGATTGGGTGGGTTTTAGAGTAGGGTTGGGTGTGTGGTTGGTGGGTTTTAATGTTGGGGGGGTATTGTATTTTTTTTTACAGGTAAAAGAGCTGATTACTTTGGGGCAATGCCCTGCAAAAAGCCCTTTTAAGGGCTATTTGTAATTTAGTATAGGGTAGGGATTTTTTTTATTTTGGGGGCTTTTTTATTTTGTTAGGGGGATTAGAATAGGTGCAATTAGTTTTAAAAAAATTTAATTATTTTATTATTTTCTGTAATTTAGTGGGGGGGTTCGTACTTTAGTTAATTTTATTTAATTGTAATTAATTGTAGTTAATTTAGGTAATTAATTTAATTATAGTGTAGTGTTAGGTGTAATTGTAACTTAGGTTAGGTTTTATTTTACAGGTATATTTGTATTTATTTTAACTAGGAAGTTATTAAATAGCTAATAACTATTTAATAACTATTATACCTAGTTAAAATAAATACAAACTTGCCTGTAAAATAAAAATAAACTATTAGTTATATTGTAGCTATCTTAGGTTTTATTTTCTAGGTAAGTATTTTAAATAGGAATAATTTAGTTAATTGTAGTAATTTTATTTAGATTATTTTAAATTATATTTAAGTTAGTGGGGTTAGGGTTAGGGTTAGACTTAGGTTTAGTGTTTAATAACTTTAATATAGTTGTGGCGACATTGGGGGCGGCAGATTAGGGGTTAATAAATGAAGGTAGGTGTCGTCGATGTTAGGGTTAGGGGTTAATAAAATTTAACGAATGCTTGCTAGGCAGGAGTGCGGCGGTTTAGGGGTTAATATATTTATTGAAGTGGCGGCGATGTCCGGTCGGCAGATTAGGCGTTAAAAAATGTAAGTGTTTGCGATGTGGGGGGGTCTCCAAGACTCGTAATACCCGCGTTAGGAAAATCCCATTGAAAAGATAGAATACGCAATTTACGTAAGTGGATTTGCGGTATGCTCAAGTGGCGGAAAAAAAAGTGAGCGTACACCTGTACCTGCCAGACTCGTAATACCAACAGGCGTTAAAAAGCAGCGTTGGGACCTCTCAACGCTGCTTTTTAAGTCTAACGCAAAACTCGTAATCTAGCAGTAAGATTTGTTGCAGGTTCACAGTACATAATATTATATAGAGCTGTATGACAGTAATAAGCAGAGCAGCACAGGTGATAGACAAGTTGCAAGTTTAAGGCATTAAATACGATTTGTGCATATATTGGAGAATCACATGAAAGCTTTTAACTGAACACATAGATGCAGAGTTCTGAATATATTAACAAATTTGGAGGAGGATATTTCAGCTATGACAACCTGTAGCAGAGAATAGTTATAAAGTTCTTAGTAAGATTATGTTGTAGTTATTAGAGTGTGATTATAACCAAATGCATACTTGTAATTTAGAATAACATTCAGAGTTTGTTAAGTAGCAGTGTCCAGGAAACAAAATGGTATTATATGGATACTTGCGATTAGATGATTTAGAGCATAGCTAAAAGGAAAGGCTGTAGCTTGAATATGTTAGTAAAATCCATGCAGTAACAGTCACAGTCCTCTGTTGTTCTGGAACACAACTTTAAAGCTAATGCAATGCACATTAGGCCTGAGAAGACTTAAAAAGAGGCTGAGGGAATCAGGTGCATGAATGATTAATTAGGCAGGTAAGTTGAATGCAGATACTGCCCAAACCAGCATAATTGTCAGTAGCAGGGAAGGCAGTCTTAAAGGGACAGTGATATCAGGCAGGCATATGTTACAGAATGCCCACCTTAAAGGTGACCTCCGGGCAGCCAACACAATCCAAATGGAGAGAGAACAACAATGATATGGAGAGCCGGTAGTAGCTACATGGAGGTAGTGAGTCCAATCTGAAATCAAGAAAGGAGGGTTGGAGATCTCTTGAAAAAGCAAAATGCATTCGTGAGAATGCTTGAACATAACATACAATGAGCTTCCAACCATGGAATCATCCTGAGGATTGATAGGCGAATGTATTTCATGACAGATGACCATGTACACAGCCAACGAAAAGGTACCCAGTCCTAGACATATGAATAGGCTTTCCTCAACTTCAAAAATAGAGATACAGCATTCTGGATTGTAAACCAGATTATCCACCTTTGGATCAGAGATTTGAGTATCCTCAGAATTAACCTCTTGGCTGTGGATTAGATATACTCCAAAAGAAAAAGCTATAGCCTCTTCTAACCCAATAGCAGGGCTTTCTTCAAAGTAGGACATAGGAGTGTAGAGTGCAAGATTTGACCAGCTCTTGCCATCTTCTGGTGCAATATCAAATGTGTCCTTACTGGATTCAGAATCAAGAGTGTCCTCACTAGGATCAGGTATATGAATGCCCACACCAGGGCAAGGTTCAGGAATACCCACATCTGGGCAAGGTTCAGGAATATCCTCAGTAGGATCAGGTGAAGGAATGCCCACACCAGGGCAAGGTTCAGAAATACCCACATCAGGGCAATGTTCAGGAATATCCTCAGTAGGATCAGGTGAAGGAATGCCCATTCCAGGGCAAGGTTCAGGAATACCCACATCAGGACAAGGTTCAGGAATATCCTCAGTACAAAACTAGATTTTATAGATTTGGGAATACGATTGGGAAACTTTTAGCTAATTGCATAAAGCCACCGAAAGCTTCTAACCATATAAAATCTATTAAGATACATGGACAAAAAATAATAAATCTTGAAACTATCAAAGTAAAATTCCACAAATATTTTAAAAATTTATATGCGCCTTCTCTAATCAACGAACAAAATAATAAGAATTTCTGGGGAAAAATAACACTCCCAAAACTTACTGTAGAAGATTTGGAATTCTTGAATACACCCATTACGGAACTAGAAATAGCTCAAACTATAGATAATCTTAAAACTGATAAAGCTGCAAGCCCAGATCTTTTACCGGCAGAATTTTACAAAATTCTCAAAAATGAGATTAATCTTCCCCTATTGAATTTATTTAATGATTATTTATGTAAAGACGGAATCCCTTTTGCCATTTTAAAAATAATCCTGATACTTAAAAAGAGTAAGGATCCAAAAGTAATCGATTCCTACCGTCCAATATCTCTATTGAACACCGACTTCAAAATATATACATCTATTCTAGCAGGTAGACTGAAATCAATTATGAATAAGTTAATTCATGCGGACCAGATCGGCTTTATGTCACAGAGGAATATCTCGACAAATTTACGTAAAATATTCATATTAATAGATTTTTTTCACAACATCTAAAAATAAGTCAAGTCAAGATGCTGCCATTCTATCTATTGACGCCCCAAAAAGCGTTTGATTCAATTAGCTAGGACCATTTGTTTCAGACTATGAGGATGTTCGGACTGACCAATTTCTCGGGTGTATTAGAGCTTTATACTAAAATGCATCTTCTCTCCTAATGATAAATGGTTCAACCACCAGCCCATTAAAGATTAAGACAGGAACAAGGCAAGGATGCCCAATCTCTCCTTTACTCTTCAACTTAGCAATTTAACCTCTTGCCACTATACTTAGGGAAAAATTTAAGGGAATTAAGGTGGGCTTGAAATCGATCAAAACTCTATTTTATGCAGATGATCTGTTACTTTTTCTCAATAACACCCAGTTGGAAATACCTATGATTTTAGATATAATAGCACAGTTTGGGTCATTTTCGGGATACACAATGTCACAAAATCAGAATTACTCTGGTTAAGAGAACCTAATCTGAATCAGTATACTCCCCCTTTTAAAATTGCAGAACAATTTATCACCTATCTTGGAATCAAAATCAGTATTAACCCTAGGGATTGGTATTTCTTAAATTATCCCCCTCTTTTTGAAAAAATCAAACTTGATCTGATGAAATGGGCCAACCTTCCGCTTTCAATCACTGCAAGAATTAATATAATTAAGATGGTTGTGCTACCTAAGCTGATGTATCTTATGCAAAATATCCATATTATTTTAACAAAAACAAATATAAAGTTTTTGGATAAGTGCGTCAGATCTTTTGTGTGGGGGACAGGCAGAAAACGAATTGCTCTGCACAAACTTGGACAATTAAGACAATTTGGTAGCCTAGCACTTCCTAATTTCTATATTTATAACTGTATTTGCTTGGCGAAAGTAGCTATGGACTGGCTTACTGGTGGGAACTATGTGGCTTTTCTAGAAGCGGAACAAAATGTAACCTCCCCTTTTTCTTTGAGTGCTTTATTGCATTGTCCTAAAAGGTATATCCCAAAGAAAGTTAAGAAAAAAACTACTATATTTCATATTATACTCGCATGGCAAGAAATACGGCGCTACTTAAATTGTGATCCTTTTATGTCTGAGTTAGCTCCTATTGCAGGGAACGCACGGTTTGGGCCTGGTGTACACAACCTAATCTTTAGAAAGTGGGCAGCCGCTGGGTTAATCTTTGTAATGCAATTGAAAGATATGGAATCCTCTAACATCAACACGTTTGAAAAGCTCCAACAGCTTTTCCACCTTCAGAACTCAGATTTTTATGCATATCTACAAGTAAGACACTGGTATACTGAAATAACCCGAGCTAGTAACGCAGACTGGACACATTTAGGTATTAAAATGGGCTTGTCTTTATTTAAAATAGGTAAACATTCCACTAATTACTGGTATAAACTGATTCTATCTAAAGCAGGAAATGCTAACATTCTAGATATATGTATAAAATGGAGTCCATATATTCCCAATTTAGATGAAGAGAAAGTAAAGCATAGCATAACGGCATTGGAGGAAGCCACTTTATCCGCAAATTAGCGTGAAATACATGTGAAATTGTTGAACAGAATTTACACCGCACAGATTAAACAAATGGTTCCCCCTAGTTCAAAACCTCTGTCCGAGATGTTCTTCAGGCAAAGCTGATCTGGTCCACATGTTTTGGAACTGTCCGAAAATTCAACAATTTTGGAAATGTATACAATATTGATTGGGTAAGGTGATAACTATACATTTCGTAATAGAGCTCCAACATGTAATTTTTTTAGTAGATATGAGAGACAAATTATATAATAGGAAGTTCATTAATACAACAATATTAGGGGGGAGGTATCTCATCCTCAAAAACTGGAAGAAGAAAAAGGCTCCCACTATAAATAACTTAACATTCTTACTTTAATCGCAATATATTATTGAGCAATTTGACGCTATAAACAGTACAGATAGACAACAAAACAGGTTTGTTACAAAGTGGCTGGACTTTATTAAACTTTACAAAAATAACTTTGTTCAGAAACAGCTACTTACGCCTCTGCATAATTTAGGACTAGATAGTTACGGTACGGGCTCGTTACTCCTCTCCACTTCTCAATTAATGTCATTGTATCCCCCTCCCCTCCCCCTTTTTTTTTTTTTCCTTCTCGCTTCCCCTTCTTATTCTCCTCTCCCTCTTATATCTTTTCTTTCGTACTTCTCTTTCTGATAAATGTACAAATGTTTATAATGGTTAATCCAAATCTGTACAGAAATTTAAGGTCAAGATTATTTGATATTATTGCAGTTCCCATCATGTGAAAGTTTATGTTACCAATCTGAATCTGGGATACTATGGGCATCTATAGAATAGATCTGATAACTGAGCTGATTTATTTAATTGTTAAGCACCCTGGGCATAGAAAGTGACCTTCAGGTATATGTCTATACCATAGCTGTTTTTCCTCTTTTTTATGATTGTATGCTCAGGTTGGAATTTTGTTTATGAAATAGAATATATTTTAGTTTTGTTTATGTAAAATATGTATTAAGTTGGTATCCATGATGTATGATGTGACCTTATGGATAAAAATTATTGAAAGTAAGGAATAGCCTCAGTAGGATCAGGTACTGGAATGCCCACTCCAGGGCAAGGTTCAAGGACAGAAGAACTGAGGATAGGTGTACCAACGTCAAGGCTTTGTTCGTGAATGAGAGGCTTGAAGAATGGTATGCCCTCATTAGGGTTAGAAACATGAGTGTTCAAATTTGGGACAGTTGCTGAGATACTTCTATTGGCTAGGTTCAACTATAGAAAAAGAACCCACTTTAGAGCCAGGAAACATACTCTCTTTGGAGCAGAGGGTAAGGCTATCTTCAGGATCAAGTATTATTACACCCATTTCAGGGTTAAACAAAGGAATACCCATACCAGGGTCAAAAAAACGGAGAGTCCACCTTGATGCCAGGTTTAGTAGTATCATCATGGGAAACAGGGTCATGAATGTCCACTTGGGAACTAGGTTCAATAATAGTCTCAGGAATTCCTGTACAGGGAACAGATATAGTAGAAAATGTAGGTTGATGCGCAGTATCTCCCAAGGAAAACATTTTCTTAGATGCAGTAACAGAAGAATTTTGAAAAGGTGGAGTGTGCTGAAATATGCCACTCTCAGGTAGATGCAGAGGAATTGTGACTGAGAGGTTTTCTGGGGTTCAGCAGGCATACTTATTTGAGTTTGAATTTCAGAGCTAAATTCTCCAGGGACTACCTCTGGAAAACTGAAAGGTTGTATATCTGGAACAAAATTATCTTTTGCTTCTAGCACTGGGTTTACAGACATTGAGGCAGCATGAGAGGTATGTAAGGAATCAGTAGTTGAAAGCAGTGTTTGTAATTGTAGAGTTTGAGAAGATAAACCATTAAGTGCTTCAAAATCAGACTGATGGCGACTAGAGACCACATCCAGCTTGGTGTGGAGAGTATCATGAGGCAAGAGAGGATCTGGCACAACATAAAATGAAACAGGAGATTCAGGCTGAGATCCTCTTTACACTTCTGATTTTCTGTAGGCAGAAAGATTTTCTTTTTCTTCTTTTTTTTCTAGAGAGCTTAGATAACTGATATTTCTTCCCAATATGAGGCTTCTTAGGGTGGTGCCACTGTGGCGTGGAGTACCTTATATCAGTTTGAGAACAGAAATCCTCTTCATCACTGGATGCATAATTCTGAAGTAATAAATCAGCATAGTACTTGTGGGGACCATTTCTCCAAACAGCAGTCTGTAAACCAGATGTCTCTTCTTCCAGTTCTGAATCTGTAAAATCTACAGAATCCCTGGGAATGTCAGAAATAGGAAGATCAGTATTTCCATGAGAGGGTTCACGATGGGAGCTGTCTGCAGCATCTATATTGTAAATATAGCTTCCAAAGATGTCATTATAGCCAATAGGTTGAGGTTTTGTCTGAGATTTGTGGCGAATTAAAGTTGCGCTCATACCAGTCTAATGCCAGTTCAGCTGGATCTGTGAAGTCATCCTCCTCATTGACATTTTCAGACTCAGAGTCAGTATCATCAGGATGGGAATCACAAACAGGAGGAGTAGATGGTATTCTGGAACAGCAGTCCTGTCTCTTTAAAGCTTTAAAGATCTGGATTTTTTCTGCTGAATCTATGAATAAATCATCTTCAGTTAGATAGTCAGACTCAGAATCAGTTTCACCAAAATGGAAATCACGAACATGAGGAATAGATGAAATTCTAGAAAAGTGGTTCTGTCTCTTTAAATCTTTAAAGATCTGAATTTTTTCTGCTGAATCTATGGATAATTTCTCTTCATTTTCATAGTCAGATTCAGAATCAGTTTCCCTAAAATAGGAACCACGAACATGAGTAGATGAAATTCTGGGAAAAGTGGTTCTGTCTCTTTAAATCTTTAAAGATCTGAATTTTTTTCTGCTGAATCTATGGATACATGCGCTTCATTTTCATAGTCAGATTCAGAATCAGTTTCACCAAAATAGGAACCACGAGCATGAGTAGAGGATACTCTAGAATGGGAGAACTGTGTCTGTAGATTTTTAAAAGTATGAAAAGCCTCTGTTTTTCCTTAGGGATAGCTTGGGTCTGAGATAGGTTGTCATTTTTTATTTTTCTTCGTGGGTCGGTGCATCCACTACAACTGTGGAACCCTTTTTTAGGCATTAGCTTTCTGTCATGTTCCGGTGTACATACGCTCAGTACACAGAGCCTCGGGGCAGTGGTAGGGATTTGGAGACACCGACCCCTGACCTGGGGAAGAGTATCCTGGACATGGATAGATGATATTGATATTCTGTGATTCATAGTTGAAGAAGTTATTGTAGAATTCATGGAGAGTGAAACATATATATACATAATATATTCTGGCTTCATTGTGACTTATAGTTAGTTAGTTAATAGGAGTAGCTCCAGGATTCATGAGAGAAAAAATATAGCAATGTAGGATCTTCAGGCTTTAGAGTAAACTGGTAGAAGATTGACTCATAGATGCAAACTAAGATTTGTTGCAGGTTCACAGTACATAATATTATATAGAGCTGTATGACAGTAATAAGCAGAGCAGCACAGGTGATAGACAAGTTGCAAGTTTAAGGCATGAAATATGGTTTGTGCATATATTGGAGAATCACATGAAAGCTTTTAACTGAACACATAGATGCAGAGTTCTGAATATATTAACATATTTGGAGGAGGATGTTTCAGCTATGACAACTTGTAGCAGAGAATAGTTATAAAGTTCTAAGTAAGATTCTGTTGTAGTAATTAGAGAGTGATTATAACCAAATGCATACTTGTAATTTAGAATAAAGTTCACAGTTTGTTAAGTAGCAGTGTCCAGGAAACAAAATGATATAATATGGATACTTGCGATTAGATGATTTTAAGCATAGCTAAAAGGAAAGGCTGTAGCTTGAATATGCTGGTAAAATCCATGCAGTAACAGTCACAGTCCTCTGTTGTTCTGGAACACAACTTTAAAGATAATGCAATGCACATTAGACCTGAGAAGAATTAAAAAAGAGACTGAGTGAATCAGGTGCATGAATGATTAATTAGGCAGGTAAGATGAAAGCAGATACTTCCCAAACCAGCATGACTGTCAGTAGCAGGGAAGGCAGTCTTAAAGGGACAGTGATATCAGGCAGGCATATGTTACAGAATGCCCACCTTAAAGGTGACCTCCGGGCAGCCAACACAATCCAAATGGAGAGAGAACAACAATGATATGGAGAGCCGGTAGTAGCTACATGGAGGTAGTGAGTCCAATCTGAAATCAAGAAAGGAGGGTTGGAGATCTCTTGAAAAAGCAAAATGCATTCGTGAGAATGCTTGAACATAACATACAATGAGCTTCCAACCATGGAATCATCCTGAGGATTGATAGGCGAATGTATTTCATGACAGATGACCATGTACACAGCCAACGAAAAGGTACCCAGTCCTAGACATATGAATAGGCTTTCCTCAACTTCAAAAATAGAGATGCAGCATTCTGGATTGTAAACCAGATTATCCACCTTTGGATCAGAGATTTGAGTATCCTCAGAATTAACCTCTTGGCTGTGGATTAGATATACTCCAAAAGAAAAAGCTATAGCCTCTTCTAACCCAATAGCAGGGCTTTCTTCAAAGTAGGACATAGGAGTGTAGAGTGCAAGATTTGACCAGCTCTTGCCATCTTCTGGTGCAATATATAATATAATTTGGAGACAGGACAATATCTCAAGTTTTAAATATATATATATATATATATATATATATATATATATAATATTTATATTATATATATATATTTATATATAATATATATAACATATGTATATATATATAACACACACACACACACATATATATATATATATATATATATATATATATATATATATATATATATATATAGGGAGTGCAGAATTATTAGGCAAATGAGTATTTTGACCACATCATCCTCTTTATGCATGTTGTCTTACTCCAAGCTGTATAGGCTCGAAAGCCTACTACCAATTAAGCATATTAGGTGATGTGCATCTCTGTAATGAGAAGGGGTGTGGTCTAATGACATCAACACCCTATATCAGGTGTGCATAATTATTAGGCAACTTCCTTTCCTTTGGCAAAATGGGTCAAAAGAAGGACTTGACAGGCTCAGAAAAGTAAAAAATAGTGAGATATCTTGCAGAGGGATGCAGCACTCTTAAAATTGCAAAGCTTCTGAAGCGTGATCATCGAACAATCAAGCGTTTCATTCAAAATAGTCAACAGGGTCGCAAGAAGCGTGTGGAAAAACCAAGACGCAAAATAACTGCCCATGAACTGAGAAAAGTCAAGCGTGCAGCTGCCAAGATGCCACTTGCCCCCAGTTTGGCCATATTTCAGAGCTGCAACATCACTGGAGTGCCCAAAAGCACAAGGTGTGCAATACTCAGAGACATGGCCAAGGTAAGAAAGGCTGAAAGACGACCACCACTGAACAAGACAAACAAGCTGAAACGTTAAGACTGGGCCAAGAAATATCTCAAGACTGATTTTTCTAAGGTTTTATGGACTGATGAAATGAGAGTGAGTCTTGATGGGCCAGATGGATGGGCTGGATTGGTAAAGGGCAGAGAGCTCCAGTCCGACTCAGACGCCAGCAAGTTTGAGGTGGAGTACTGGTTTGGGCTGGTATCATCAAAGATGAGCTTGTGGGGCCTTTTCGGGTTGAGGATGGAGTCAAGCTCAACTCCCAGTCCTACTGCCAGTTTCTGGAAGACACCTTCTTCAAGCAGTGGTACAGGAAGAAGTCTGCATCCTTCAAGAAAAATATGATTTTCATGCAGGACAATGCTCCATCACACGCGTCCAAGTACTCCACAGCATGGCTGGCAAGAAAGGGTATAAAAGAAGAAAATCTAATGACATGGCCTCCTTGTTCACCTGATCTGAACCCCATTGAGAACCTGTGGTCCATCATCAAATGTGAGATTTACAAGGAGGGAAAACAGTACACCTCTCTGAACAGTGTCTGGGAGGCTGTGGTTGCTGCTGCACACAATGTTGATGGTGAACAGATCAAAACACTGACAGAATCCATGGATGGCAGGCTTTTGAGTGTCCTTGCAAAGAAAGGTGGCTATATTGGTCACTGATTTGTTTTTGTTTTGTTTTTGAATGTCAGAAATGTATATTTGTGAATGTTGAGATGTTATATTGGTTTCACTGGTAAAAATAAATAATTGAAATGGGTATATATTTGTTTTTTGTTAAGTTGCCTAATAATTATGCACAGTAATAGTCACCTGCACACACAGATATCCCCCTAAAATAGCTATAACTAAAAACAAACTAAAAACTACTTCCAAAACTATTCAGCTTTGATATTAATTAGTTTTTTGGGTTCATTGAGAACATGGTTGTTGTTCAATAATAAAATTAATCCTCAAAAATACAACTTGCCTAATAATTCTGCACTTCCTGTATATATAGCTTCGCAATAACAGCAAGAGTGAGTCAAATTTATTGATGTTTCGGGGGGGGGGACCTCCCCTTCCTCAGAACATAAAGTGTACAATAACACACAAGTTTAAATAAGTAAACTAATTCACAGTAACCTCTTACATCCTGTTCAGAAAAGGCATCAACAACATAACATCACGTCCGGTTTCCCCCTAGTACTACCCGGAAGTAAACAAATCAAACCCTTCAGGTATCAAAACTACCCATTGTAAATACCTAGTGTTCAACTTTAAATACTTTCAATAACATATTGTCGTCTCTACATTATACATAATTCTGTGTCAATATCCTTTTACATCCAAACAAATATATCCAAAATCAACTTTTGTGACCATTACCACCTCCGTGATTACTCCATACTAATAGTGTACTTCCCGGAATAGGAAGTTATGTCACTTCCGGTTTCAGTTAGAGCGGACAAACGTTAGTGCTGACGTTCTTCTGTGATGCTATTTATCAACATTTTCATGTGCTCCTTAATTAAACATGTAATATATTGTTAACAAAACTCTCATGGAAAATTGGGAATAGTGAAGTAAAAAAACATAGTGAATCACACTACAAAACAAAATTATAATTGGACAAACAAGAAAGACAAATAACAGCTTGTACCTTGTATATAAACACGCGGACACCCGCTCTGTACCTTCCTAAGATGGCTCGAAGCTGTCATCCTCCCTCTCTAGTCAAATGGATCATAAAATCACAATACATTAGGGCTATTAGAAACAATTCTAGTAGAGAGAAGGGGGAGTCACAAGTACGGGAGATGCAAGATAGATTTGCCCAAAGAGGCTATCCGGCCTCAGTTCTGGATATGGTCAAGGCACAGATACAAGAGGTGACGCAAGAAACACTACTACAGAGGAATGAGAAAAAACAAGACACAAAAAGAAATATCATCTTTACAACCACTTTTGCCCCCAATACCTCGAAAATGGGACATACGCTAAGACATCACTGGCATATTCTACTCTCTGACCCAAAACTAAAATTTGTACAGAATGCACGTCCTCTGGTTGGTTACAGACGTAACACCAATTTGAGGGATCTGTTGGTCATTTCAGATCCAGTAAAGAGTTATACAGAGAAGGACCGGATTAGCACAAGAAAGGGGTGCTTTTGATGCCCAAATTGCACAACATGCAATGCCATCATAGCCACCAAGAAATTCAATCATCCGCATGGTAACAAGGTGTATACAATTAATCATCCATTAACTTGCACTACGATGTTTGTGGTGTATTTGATCATTTGTCCGTGTGGCCTTCACTATGTGGGCAAGACCCAAGGTACCATACGAGAAAGAATGGCTAATCACCGAACTGCCATCAGATCAGCATTAAAGAAAGGAGAATCTGACCAACCGGTGGCATGCCACTGGTTGATAGCAAAACACTCGGTAGCTGCTGTGACAGACCCTTCTGTCAGGACTGAAGGAGTTAATTGTGTTTAGCTAAGAAACTAATTTCTAAAGACAGGTTTTCTGGCCTCAGCTATTGTGTGCTATAATTACATTTAAGTAATAAACAGGCCATTGTTTAATCACCCTCAGAGAGCAGACGCTAGGTGATAAGGCAAGCCAAATGTGTTTAAGTTGTTATCTGCCTAAGTAAAGTATTTAAGTAATGTAATTCTACTGTTTCATAAAAGGGCGTCTTCCCCTTTTTTATCTAAATGTACAAGAGTCTTTCAACCCCCCCATCTGGGGTCAAACCTGTATAAATACTAGGCATCTAGCCTTTAATAAAGGTCATTCTGTTTAAACCTGAAAACTGGCTGGTTTGTGAATTGCTGATTCCCTATGCAGGACGTTGTTCCCTGGTATTAACCCTTGGTACACTGTTGGTACCGTAACATTGGTGGCAGCGACGGAATGAACCTTATCGCCCAGAAGAACAACTACACAAGCCAGTAACCTCAGGAAGAGGGGGATTATTACAATACTGACTAAGATGGAAAAGAGAAAAGTAAATTTTGCAGTTTTTAAAAACTTCCTGGAAACAGAAGGAGAGATTGATGGGTACCTTGCGGACTTTGAGAGGCAATGTGCACTACACAAGGTACCCGCAGAGGACTGGGTCACGATATTATCCGGAAAATTATCCGGCCGGGCCAGTGAGGCTTTTCGGGCCATTCCAGATGAGGAAGTCGGGGATTATAATACTGTAAAAGAGGCTCTGCTCTCCAGGTATGCGGTTACACCGGAGGCATACCGGAGGCGGTTCAGAGACACTGTTAAATTAGCTGGAGATTCCTACCTTGAGTGGGCATGTAAGGTGCACCGCACAGCAGCTCACTGGATAGCGGGGTGCCAAGCCGTATCTGGGGAAGAGGTGCTGCAGCTATTCCTGTTGGAACATTGCTTTGACAAGTTATCAGCAGGAGTTAGAGAGTGGGTTCGGGACTGTAAACCCTCCACCCTGCATGAAGCTGCTCGCCTGGCAGATGAGTATACGGATGCCCGCAAACTGGACACTGCTACCACTAAGCCCCCTGCTAGAGTGGAGTACAGACCCCCAGTCACCCCAGCAGCTGCCAGTTACCAACCCCCGGCGCACCGCTATACCACACGGCATCTGGCCACGAACTACCCTCAGAGAGCCCGGTTCAATTCGCGGGGCTACTCACAACCGATTCGATGCTTTGGATGTAAGCAACTAGGGCACAAAAGACCAGAGTGTCCCCTAAATGCAGCGAACCAAGCACAGTCCTGGAGAAGACCTGCCGGCGGAATCACACGTAACCCTCAGCCTGCAGCCCGCTACGTAGAGGCGCAAGAATGCTGGAGCATCCTACATGAGGCAGACCTTGTGCAAGCTGCCCACCGGAATAACCGGCAACTGGTTAAAGTGAATGGGAAGAAGGTCAGTGGTCTACGGGATACTGGTGCTACCATGACCTTGCTTCAAAAGAACTTGGTGTCTGAGAAACAGTACACTGGAGACACTGTGGCTGTGAGGGTAGCAGGGGGCGATGTGTTCAGCCTACCTGTTGCCAGGGTACATTTGGATTGGGGAGTGGGCGCTAGACCTGTGAATGTGGGGGTCAAGAAGGACTTACCTGCTGATGTTCTTCTTGGAAATGACTTGGCTCCCCTTGTTTCTGCCTATGCTCCCATGGGTCCCGCTGATGTTAACCCTGTGACTACCCGTGCTCAGATCCGTGCAGCAGAGACTGACCCCCCTGCTGCTAAGCCCCAGGACGCTGAGCTCAGTAAATCTCTATCCGCTATTGATACGTGGAAGTCCCGTTACAATGCGCTGATGAAGGAGAAGAGGAGCGCAGAGGAAAAAGCACGTTTAGAACGTGAATCTCTGCTAGACAAGCTGCACCGACAGACTGCAGAAAACACCAGCTTGAGAGTGGGACATGAAACATTAAAGACAAACTTAGCGACACTTGAGGAGAAGCTGACGCTGGCTCATAGTGAGGTGCAGCAACTCAAGGGCACCCTATGTCAGTATGAAGGGATTGTGGATACCTATAAAGAGCAGGTACAGAAAACTCGTAAAGAAGCTGATGGGATTTTGAAGGACTGTTTAGCCCTAGTCTGGGCACTGAGGAAGTTGAACCCTTCTTTGTATGGACAGGAATTCTCTCTCATAACGGGAATACAGATGGATTGTCCTGGCAAACTGACATGCCTACCACCTCCTAGTCCGGTCATCCCCAGGTTGACCCGCCAAAGGGTCAAGCCGGGTCTGCCGGAGTGTTCCACAAGGGGGGAGATATGTGACAGACCCTTCTGTCAGGACTGAAGGAGTTAATTGTGTTTAGCTAAGAAACTAATTTCTAAAGACAGGTTTTCTGGCCTCAGCTATTGTGTGCTATAATTACATTTAAGTAATAAACAGGCCATTGTTTAATCACCCTCAGAGAGCAGACGCTAGGTGATAAGGCAAGCCAAATGTGTTTAAGTTGTTATCTGCCTAAGTAAAGTATTTAAGTAATGTAATTCTACTGTTTCATAAAAGGGCGTCTTCCCCTTTTTTATCTAAATGTACAAGAGTCTTTCAACCCCCCCATCTGGGGTCAAACCTGTATAAATACTAGGCATCTAGCCTTTAATAAAGGTCATTCTGTTTAAACCTGAAAACTGGCTGGTTTGTGAATTGCTGATTCCCTATGCAGGACGTTGTTCCCTGGCATTAACCCTTGGTACACTGTTGGTACCGTAACAGCTGCAATCAAGTTGATCCTGATCGATCACATCCCCAGACAGATCCGGGGAGGTGACAGGAATAAGCTACTATTAAGACGAGAAGCACAATGGATGTTCTGATTAGGGACTATACATCCAAAGGGACTGAACTCTCCACCAGACTATGGTGCTCTGACTTAAGATTACTGTATGATGTGAGACATGTGGGTTTCTGTATGTGTCCTTTGGTGGCATGGCACGGGTAGGTTGTGGAAGGGGACCATATGGGGTAGCCTCCCACCTATTGGTGGGATGTCTGCCCTATTGTGTGGGGGTGAGTACTGTGGGATGTTGTGGATCATGCATTGGTTCACGCCACTACCCTCTGTCTCTCTCCCCTAGACCTGCATGATGGTATAGTCATTGCACCTTGGACACATGCGGAGACTATAGGTCTTTTCATAATTGTAGTCAACATATATTTAGTCACCATGGAGTAGTAGACCCAAGGTTGCAACGGTGGGCTGTAAGCAAGTGTATTCAATTGTTGTGTATATAACAATGTATAAAGTGCAATACGCAAGGTTGGGGACACCCTAGTAATGAATTTGGTACCTCTTAGGAAGTGTGTTTATATACAAGGTACAAGCTGTTGTTTGTCTTTCTGGTTTGTCCAATTTTAATTTTGTTTTGTTTCCCTATTTATGTGTGATTCACTATCGCCTAGATTAAGAGTTTTGTTTGTAAAAACCCGCGGTGCTAACGCTGCTTTTTTTCCAGCGCACCCTTAAGACAACGCTGGTATTCAGAGTTGTCTGAGTGGCTGCGTTAGGCTCAGAAAAGGGAGTGTTGAACATAATTTAGCTCCACTTACACTCTCAATACCAGCGTTGCCTACGGTAGCGGTAAGCTGGAAAAACGTGCTTGTGCACGATATCCCCATAGGAAACAGATTTATAGGAAACAGTGGGGCTGAGCTGGCTGCAAAAAAACCTAACACCTGCAAAAAAGCAGCGTTCAGCTCCTAACGCAGCCCCATTGTTTCCTATGGGGAAACGCTCTCTAAGTCTACACCTAACACCCTAACATGAACCACGAGTCTAAACACCCCTAATATTACACTTATTAACCCCTAATCTGCTACCCCCACTATCTCTGACACCTACATTATATTATTAACCCCTAATCTGCTGCTCCGGACACCGCCGCAACCTACATTATACTAATGAACCCCTAATCTGCTGCCCCCAACATAGCCGACACCTATATTATATTTATTACCCCCTAATCTGCCCTCCCCAACGTCACCGTAACCTACCTACACTTATTAACCCCTAATCTGCCGACTGGACCTCGCCGCCACTATAATAAATGTATTAACCCCTAAACCGCCGCACTCCCGCCTCACAAACACTATAATAAATAGTATTAACCCCTAATCTGCTCTCCCTAACATCGCCACCACCTACCTACAATTATTAACCCCTAATTTCCCACCCCCAACGTCGCCGCTACTATAATAAAGTTATTAACCCCTAAACCTAAGTCTAACCCTAACCCTTACACCCCCCTAACTTAAATATAATTTAAATAAAACAAAATAATATTCCTATCATTAAATAAATAAATCCTATTTAAAACTAAATACTTACCTATAAAATAAACCCTAATATAGCTACAATATAACTAATAGTTACATTGTAGCTATTTTAGGATTTATATTTATTTTACAGGCAACTTTGTATTTATTTTAACTAGGTACAATAGCTATTAAATAGTTAATAACTATTTAATAGCTACCTAGTTAAAATAATTACATAATTAGCTGTGAAATAAATACAGACCTAAGTTACAATTAAACCTAACACTACACTACCATTATATTAATTAAATAAATTAACTACAATTACCTACAATTAAATTTAATTAAATAAACTAATCTATAATACAAAAAAAACCAAACACTAAATTGCAGAAAATAAAAAAATATTACAAGTAGTTTAAACTAATTACACCTAATCTAAGCCCCCTAATAAAATAAAAAAAAAACCCAAAATAATAAAATGCCCTACCGTATTCTAAATTACAAAAGTAATCAGCTCTTTTACCAGCCCTTAAAGGGGCTTTTTGCGGGGCATTGCCCCAAAGTAATCAGCTCTTTTACCTGTAAAAAAAAAATACAACCCCCCCCCCAACATTAAAACCCACCACCCACATACCACTACTCTAACCCACCCAAACCCCCCTTAAAAAAACTAACACTAACCCCCTGAAGATCTCCCTACCTTGAGTCGTCTTCACCCAACCGGGCCGAAATCTTCATCCAAGGTGCGTAGAAGAGGTCCTTCATCGGGTAGAAGTCTTCATCCAGGCGGCGTCTTCAATCTTCATCCATCCGGAGCAGAGCGGAGCCATCTTCCAAGGAGCCGATGCGGAGCCATCCTCTTAATCCGGAGTCTTCTAACACAATTACTGTACCTTTAAGTGACGTCATCCAAGATGGCGTCCCTTCAATTCCAATTGGCTGATAGGATTCTATCAGCCAATCGGAATTAAGGTAGGAAAAATCTGATTGGCTGATTCAATCAGCCAATCAGATTGAAGCTCAATCCGATTGGCTGATTGGATCAGCCAATCGTTTTTTTTTAACGGGGATTTGGGTGGGTTAGAGTAGGGGTATGTGGGTGGTGGGTTTTAATGTTGGGGGAAGTTGTAACTTTTTTTTACAGGTAAAAGAGCTGATTACTTTGGGGCAATGCGCTGCAAAAAGCCCTTTTAAGGGCTGGTAAAAGAGCTGATTACTTTTGTAATTTAGAATAGGGTAGGGCATTTTATTATTTTGGGGGGCTTTTTTATTTTATTAGGGGGCTTAGATTAGGTGTAATTAGTTTAAACTTCTTGTAATATTTTTTTTATTTTCTGTAATTTAGTGTTTTTTTTTTTGTATTATAGATTAGTTTATTTAATTACATTTAATTGTAGGTAATTGTAGTTAATTTATTTAATTAATTTAATAATAGTGTAGTGTTAGGTTTAATTGTAACTTAGGTTAGGATTTATTTCACAGCTAATTTTGTAATTATTTTAACTAGGTAGCTATTAAATAGTTATTAACTATTTAATAGCTATTGTACCTAGTTAAAATAAATACAAAGTTGCCTGTAAAATAAATATAAATCCTAAAATAGCTACAATGTAACTATTAGTTATATTGTAGCTATATTAGGGTTTATTTTATAGGTAAGTATTTAGTTTTAAATAGGATTAATTTATTTAATGATAGGGATATTATTTTGTTTTATTTAAATTATATTTAAGTTAGGGGGGTGTTAGGGTTAGGGTTAGACTTAGGTTTAGGGGTTAATAACTTTATTTTAGTAGCGGCGACGTTGGGGGCGGGAGATTAGGGGTTAATAATTGTAGGTAGGTGGCGGCGATGTTAGGGAGGGCAGATTAGGGGTTAATACTATTTATTATAGTGTTTGCGAGGCGGGAGTGCGGCAGTTTAGGGGTTAATAGATTTATTATAGTGGCGCCGAGATCCGGCCGGCAGATTAGGGGTTAATAATTGTAGTTAGGTAGCGGCAATGTTAGGGGCAGCAGATTAGGGGTTCATAGCTATAATGTAGGTGGCGGCAGTGTCCGGTCGGCAGATTAGGGGTTAAAAAAATTTATTAGAGGGTTTGCGATGTGGGGGGGGCTCAGTTTAGGGGTACATAGGTAGTTTATGGGTGTTAGTGTACTTTATAGCACAGTAGTTAAGAGCTTTATTTTTTCCGGCGTTAGCCCATAAAGCTCTTAACTACTGACTTTTTTTGGCGGTAGGAGTCTTGTCGGTAGAGGCTCTACCGCTCACTTCTTCCAAGACTCCAAATACCAGCGTTAGGCAAATCCCATTTAAAAGATAGGATAGGCAATTGACGTAAGGGGATCTGCAGTAGCCTGGAGTCGCGGAAAGAAAGTGAGCGGTAGACCCTTTCCTGCCTGACTCTAAATACCAGCGGGCGGTAAAAAGCAGTGTTAGGACCCCTTAACGCTGCTTTTGACGGCTAACGCTAAACTCTAAATCTAGCCGTATGTTTTTTGACTTCACTATTCCCAATTTTCCACAAGAGTATTGTTAACAGTATATTACCTGTTTAATTAAGGAGCACATGAAAATGTTGATAAACAGCATCACGGAAGAACGTCAGCACTGATGTTTGTCCACTCTAACCGAAACCGGAAGTGACGTAACTTACGTTTCTGGATGTACGCTATTAGTATGGAATCGGATTGGCATTACTTGTGTGGTAATGGTCACACAAGTTGATTTTGGATATATTTGTGTATATGTAAAAGGATATTGACACACAATTATGTATAATGTAGGGACGACAATATGTTATCAAAAGTATTTAAAGTTGAACACTAGGTATTTACAATGGGTAGTTTTGATACCGGAAATGTTTGATTTGTTTACTTCCGGGTGGCATTAGGGGGAAATCAGACGTGATGTAATGTTGGCGCCTTTTCTGGACAGGATGTAGGAGGTTTCTGTGCATTAGTTTACTTATTTAAACTTTTGTGTTATTGTACACTTTATGTTCTATAGTGGTCATAAACTGACCTTCCTGAACTAGAGGGAGAATAGAACGAATAGTCTCCACTTTGAAGGACATGGCCTTGAGAAACTTGTTGATAGACTTTAAGTCTAGAATGGGTCGAAAAGTTCCCTCCTTTTTGGGAACTACAAAAATATTTGAATAAAATCGCTGACCCTGTTCTGCTAGAGGAACTGGGATAATCACTCCCAGAGAGGACAAATCCCTTACACAGTTTAAGAAGGCCTCTCCCTTTACCTGGTTAACAGATAATCTTGATAATAGGAATCTGTCACTAGGGGGACAAGACTTGAATCCTATCCTGTATCCCTGGGAGACTACATCCACTGCCCAAGGATCTGGAATGTCGCAAATCCAAGCCTGCGGAAAAAATGGAAAGCCTGCCCCTACCTGATCCAGAACTGGATCGGGGGCGGCCTCTTTATTCTGACTTAGCCTACCAGAAGGCTTTCTGGATTGCTTATCCTTGTTCCAGGGCTGGCTAGCACTCCAAGAAGTCTTGGCTTGCTCAGATTTAGAAGACAAGGAAGATCTCTGTCCCTTAAAGTTATGAAAAGAACAAAAATGAAAAGTCTGATGACCCTTGGGTCTATTCTTCTTATCCTGTGGTAAAAAAACTTTCTTTCCACTAGTAACCATGGAAATGATCTCTGCCAGACCAGGACCAAATAAAGTCTTACCCTTAAAAAAGGTAGAGACAGAAGCTTGGATTTAGAAGTCCCATCCGCAGACTTTAACCAAAGGGCTCTGCGGGCTAGTATTGCAAAACTAGAAATCTTGGCTCCCAGCCTAACAGCTTGCATACTGGCATACTGGCCTTAAGAATCTGCAGAGAAATGATCCTCGCTAGATAACTGAAAAAGACTAACCAAATCAGTCTTGGCAGAATCCGAATCCATAGAAATGTTCTTAGATTTCCTCTTCCCTTTACCAGAACTAGGTAAAGCACTTAGGGCTGCAGAAATCAACTGCACAGCAAAATCTTTAAGCAATCAAACAATCCCAGAGACTGACTGAGAGGAACCGCACGGCACTGCATGTGAATCTGTCAAAGACTGGGACATGTTAACAGAAGGCTGAGACAAACCCTAAACAGCATTATCCTGAGAAAAAGAAGGCTGAGATAAGGAATCCTTATCCTTACATAATAAAATCTTATTAAGGCAAGGGGAACAAAATTGCACAGGAGGTATAACCTGGGCAACTGTCAATAAAGACATTTATCAAATGACAGAGAAAGCTTGGGATCGACTTCCATAGTAAATAAAAAAGCCCTTTATTTCCCTTATACTCTAATTTCAAAATAAAAAAATAGAATAAAATTCTATGCATAGATAAATAATTATTCAAACCGGCACCTCTACACCTCAGGCACGCTGGAGAGACTCACCCAACCGGTAACCAGAAATCCAATCCACACTAGCAGATAAATCCTGTTCAAACTGCAGATCCTAGAAAGCTGCAAACATCAGAGAGAAGCGACAGGCAGGAAAAACGATCTAATGCTAGAAATCCGGTCTGTCTTCTTTGAAAATACAGCTTCCAAACAGCCGGCTAGAAACAAACTGTTCAACACTCAGGAAGTAACAGAGCAGTCACATGATCGCAAATTCAAAAGTAAGGTGTGGTCCAACAACTTTCTTAAAGAAATATTACCCAAACTAAATAAAAGGTAAACATGTGCAAACAAATTCCCATAGCCAAAATAAAAAAAAGCCTTCACATGACAGAACAGTGCCCTGAACTGCTGCCCAATAAATCATGAACCTTTAAAACGGATATTCAGTCCCAAAATGATCCACCCTTTACTCTAAGTATCCTTTTTTTAAAAACAAAAAACAAAAAAACAAGTAACTCCTAAGTGCTGCATCCTTCTCACCTAGAAGGTAAAAGCACTTACCTGTGGATCTGCTGTAGGGCAGGTACAGCAAACAGGTGTGACAGAATCCTCACTGGCATAGACCTGTAGATAAAGAAAAAACAGAGTAACCAACCCTAGTTTTCTATATGGGGTAGCAAAAATTTTGGAAGGTAAACAAAGACCAACTCACCATCTTCCATCTGATTAATGCCACCATTACTCTTACTAAAGAGAATTACATGGACACATCATAACCCCAATCCTTGCTTGCAGGGAAAAGTACCCATTAAAGGATTAACAACTTGATTTCTTCAGACACCTTCTTCGCACATCACCTACAATGCTACACAGGCAAATAATTACTGGGGATTGTGGGTAGTTGGAGCATACTTGAAGCTTTGCTGGGGTGTTCTTTGCCTCCACCTGGTGGCCATGAGTTGAATTCCCACTAGAAATTTAATGGATGTGTGGACTCTCCATTGGAAAAAAATCAAATTTTTAGAAGAAGAATAAGTTGCGGATACTTTCTTCTTATGGAAATTAATATCTCTCAATGTTCCTTTTGATGATATATGAGTATCTCACTAAAATGGAAAATTAATTTCTTAATATATTTTAAAATAAAGTATGAAAAAAATAATTGATCCAGCATGCCCAGTATACCCATAATGCCAAGATAGAAATATCATATTGTTTAAGACTTATCATAAATAGCACGCGTATTCAGAGTTAAAAGTAAATGGGTTCGCTTGAGTGCAATCTAATTTAACACACGCTGCTTTAGCGTGACTTTGGAGCTCTGGTTAACTGCTACGTGAGACAAAAAAGTTGCACAAAAAACATAAAATGTACATTTTACACACATAATAACACTGTCCGAGAAACATTTTATCAAAAAATATTGCATTAAAATGTTATAAGGCCTCAAATATATGAGGTCTCAAGTGTTAGAAAAAAAAAGGCATGCAAAGGGCTTTAACATAGATATACATACATATACTGTACATGTCTAAATGTATATATATATATATATATGTTTGTATGTTATATATATGTTTGTATGTTATATATATGTTTGTATGTATGTGTATGTTTATTGTAAATATTTATTTCTATAGATATATTTATATACCTATACCTGTATATCTATTCCTATAGATATATAGCAATAGATATGATATGTATTTTACATGAACAGTATCAGATATAAATAGAAATAACATAATTTATGTAAAACTTACCTGATAAATTCATTTCTTTCATGGTGGCGAGAGTCCACAAGCTGTTACATATGGGAAATACATTCTTACCAGAAGGAGGCAAAGTTTCCAAAACCACAAAAGCCTATAAAAAACCCACCTCACTCACACCTAAGTTTTACGAATAGCCAAGTGGTGGGGTGTTTAAAAGGAGTAAAAGCCAATAAAGAGGAGCAGGAAAAAAGTTGTGCTTTACATAAAAAACAACCAAAAATGGGTGCAGCCTCATGGACTCTCGCCACCATGAAATAATTTAATTTATCAGGTAAGTTTTACATAAATTATGTTGTCTTTTATATAGGTGGTAAGAGTCCATGAGCTGTTACGTATGGGATATAATAAGATGTGGAAGTCCACGAGTAACAATAAAGGGAGGGATAAAATAAAAACAGCTTTTTTTTCTCTGAGAATTTAAATCTATAACCCAGAAATAATGCCCTTTATGACAAAACTAAAAATATAGGCACAATCATCAAACTGAGACAACTGCCTGAAGGACTTTTCTACCAATGGCTGCTTCTGACTAAGTATAAACATCAAAATGGTAAAATTTAGTAAAGGTATGCAGGGAAGACCAAGTGGCCACTTTTTAAATTTAATCAACAGAAGCTTCATTCTTGAATGCCAAAGATGTGGCAACCGATCTGGTAGAATGAGCTGTAATTCTCTGGGGTGGAGGCGAACCCCGCCTCCAAATAAGCACTGTGAATCACAAGTTTCAACCAAGAGGCTAAAGAAATAGATGAGGCCTCTGGCCTTTCTTAGGACCAGAAAAAAGAACAAACAGACTAAAAGTATGTCTAAAAACCTTAGTAGCATTACATTAATACTTTAATGCTCTAAAAACATCCAAAGAATGTAAAGATTTTTTCAGTAGCATTTTTTGAATTAGGATACAGGGAGGCAACGATAATTTCCCTATTAATGTTCTGAGAGGTAACAACTTTAGGTAAAAACTGAAAAATAGTAGTCTGCAAAACAGCTTTACCCTGATGAAAAATCAGCTATGGAGACTCACGAGAGAGCAGACAATTCAGAAATTCTTCTAGCAGAAGAGATAGCCAGCCAAAAGAAACAGTACTTTCCAAGAAAGTAGTTTAATATAATATCCAATTTATGCATAGGTTCAAAAGGAGGAGTCTGTAAAACTTTAGGTTAAGACTCCAAGGAGGAGAAATAGGTCTAATAACAGGTTAAATACGGATTAAAGTCTGAACAAAACAATGAACATCAGGAAGATTGGCAAATTTCCTATGAAACAATACAGAAAGGGCAGGGATTTGGCCTTTCAAGGAACTGGCAGATAAACCCATATCTAAACCATTCTGTAAAAAACTGAAGAATCCTAGGGAATCTAAAAGAATGCCAGGAATAATCAAGGGTAGCACACCACAAAATGTAAGTTTTCCAAACTTTCTTATAGATCTTACTAGAAACAGGCTTGGGGGCCTGAATCATAGTGTTAATTACATGACTGAGAACTAAGCGTTCAATATTCATGCCATTAAGTTTAGAGACTTTAGGGGGGGTGGAGCTAACCACCGAGCCAAACGGTCGCAGAGGTGAAGAGCTCTGCAAACATCCAGGGAAAAATTTAAGTTTTTAATAATTTACTCAGGGTCTTTCTATCCAGACCATCGCTACTGACTGACACTGACCATCTAGTGTTTGTATTACCAGTGAACTGTTATAATCTAAGTCTGCAGGCACCATCGACCATCGTACTAACGCATGGCAGAGGCTTCACTAAGACACCGGAGGGTCGGGGCTCCGCTCTGGTGTCTTATACCGCAGGATCCGGTCTATCTGACCTTGTATAGAGGAAGATACTGGCTGTCCTTTAAGGGCTGATATTGGCCCATGCTGCCGCAACCCGGTTACGGGCCAGCTCTCTCAGCATCCGGCCTACAGCCGTGTTCCTGTTTGCCAGGCTTTGGGGGAGTTCCCCTGTGTCCATCCCTACTTACCTGCCTTTCCTGGAGAGATAGAGCCGGTGCGACATCTGAGCGGCCGGAGAGGCGCGAAAATCCGCCATTAACAAGGTGCGCAGGTTTCTCTTTACACCTCTGCCAAAGGAAGGGCCGCGTGGGGGCCATCTCTGAAGCAGACCTCTGGATGTCTGGAGCCTAATCCGACTGAAGAGAGAAGTCGGGGGTAAGCTGGGAGGAACAGATTAGCCTACGAGGGAAGCCCTTGGACGACCGCCATATCTACTCTACGGCCACACACTTCTTCCATCTCCAAACCCGGAGGCATACAGGCAGACACAGCTTCTGTGAGTGATCGGCTCTCTGAGATCATCCTTCTCTTCCAGGAAGGCCAGTCATCTGCTCATTTCTTAGGCCGGTTCGGGCCTACACACTGCTCCACGGGCCGCACCATCTGTAGGTGTATTCCAGAGGCCACGTGGGAGTTTTCTGAGATAGGCCAAAGCGGTTAAGCTGCCTAGTCTAGGGGTGAGGCCTGCTTCTCTACCAGAACACCTGACCTCCAGTCACATAGGGGTAAGACGTTATTTTCATCCTGATTTGTTTGTGTCCCCAATCCCCCAAAGTATGTGACAACACTTGAGGCCTATATACATGTTAATTTGAGGCATATCTACTGGCCCACAGCTCACCAACCAGGCCCCACCTCCTGGACGATTTTTTGTCTTCTTAAGGCCATTAATAATACTGAGGACTTACTCCATAGATACAGGATTGCTCTGGCCCCACTCCTGGGTTATGATACCTAAGACAGGGTGGATCCTCAAATAAACCTCACTATAAGCCTGCCACCTGAATCCCTGGGGAGAGAGGAAATACTATACAAACTGGGTGGCAGTAATAGATGAACTCAGCAATAGGAAGATTTGCCATCTATATTTTTATAAAATTGCTATCTATTTCAGGACAGCTCCCCACATCTAGCCAAGCTCACACATAATTTGGGACTTATCACTTATTTCTGCAATATAGGAGCTGCTGCGTCAGCTAATTTGTCCTTGGGCCATCTTACCCAAGTGTAGTGTTATTATTTTACTTATATTAACATTTTTCCTTTTCAGGTTGCCAATATTAAGATGTGTGCCACCACCTCATATAGCCTATGCTATGTATGTCTTTTGTAAAGTCACCTTACTGTTACCTAACCACATACACACTTAGTTTAGTGATCATACGTATCAGTTAGGATTTAGGCCCCCAACATTTGCAGGAGCCTTGCTGCACATTTACTCTTAATCTGTGACTTTAGAAACTTAACTATAGCCCTTAGATATCACAGTTAGGGGTTCGCACTTCTCCTGAAGTTTAAAGATGTGTCCTGGTCTGTAGCTTATTCCTGATTTGCCCCTTACACACAGTCTACTAACCTACATTGGCATTACACTACCTCACACATTGTATACCTGAGTAGGCCTATTCTCTTGGTGGTACTAATTGTGCATCCTGTGGAGGGAGATTGGCTCCTCTGGGTCCCCCCTGCGCCTCCTCCTTTCCGGCTCAGCTTGTCTGGGCTGGTCACTTCCTCTGACCTTTTACCCTTCCTACCGGTCGTATCCCCCTACCTGAGGTGCGTGGGGGTCCTTGGGGTCCCATTCAATTTCGTGGGTTGATCTGCAAGTTGAATCCCGCTGAGCTAATAGATCAGTAATAAGCCACTATGTTCTAGGTGTGGCCAGTACGGGTGGGATGTATCTGGCCCCGCTCTCTCTTACCTCATTCTATTAAATTAATCTGCCTTCGATGATGTAATAATTTGGATATCAGGTATGTTGGTCTAACAGTTCTTTTCAGGTTCCCGAGTGGTCAGGGATGGTCTCCCTATAAGTCTGACAGAGCTTCCTAAAGGTATTAAACATGCCGCACTCCTCTAGAAGGAACCCCAGAACTCCAGCGGCAATCAAGAAGACGGTACTTGATCATTTCTCCCAAACCCACAAGGAACCGCATCCTCTGAGAAAGGAAGCAAGCGACCTTGAGTCACAGGATGAGGGTTCTCAATCGAGTTCTCAATCAGGGGCCCATCTAAACCACTACATTATGGAAATAACTTTATATAAGGTGCTTGCGGCTCAGACTAAATCCATCATGGCTGAGATCCAGGGTAGCTCAGCAGAACTCAGGAAAGATATAGCCGAAATTGGAGATAGAGTAGACACCCTGGAGAGGCAGCATGATGACCTAGCTACAGATCACTCGAATCTTCTATCATACGCGGAAAATTTGGCAGATCAGATTTCCCAGCTTGAACTAAAACTGGCCGATGTGGAGGATAGGGCCAGGAGGAACAATATCTAGTTTAGAGGCATCTCCGAGTCTGTAACGCCTGGCGACTTACAAGGGTTTCTCATATCTCTTTTCACTGCTCTAGTAGGCCCCCTGCAGGGCAACAAACATGCCATATAACGATCCCACAGGGCTCTCAGGCTGAGGTCAATGCCATCAGACAAGCCAAGAGATGTGGTGGTCTGCTTCCACAATTTTACCTTCAAAGATCGTTTGATTCAGGCGTCATTCAGCAAACCTGCCTTGCCTGACAACTTTAAAGATATTCAGCTTCTCCCGGATCTCTCATCACACACGTTGCAGCAACGTAGACTTTATGCTCCTATCACCACCCAACTTAGGAATGCTAACATTAAATATAGATGGGGGTTCCTCACTAAACTAATAGTGACAAAGGGCAATCAGACTTATGTGGTTTCTTCTCCCTCACTGGGCAGCACTCTTCTAGCTAATTGGGGCCTTCAAGCTTCAACGGAACCCCAGGCGGCTGCCCACTCTAAGCTGTGGGTAATGGCCCCAGTATGGTAACTAAAGCAGCAGAGGCCTAAGCACCAAAAACCCAACCCCCCTGACCACACCTTGAGACCTCAAGCTTTGCCTACTTGATATTTTAATGTTGTATCTAATCATCTGTTCACTGGTTCATCTTGGTATATTTTACCCATTTGAGAATGTTTATTTTTCTGTTTAATATGTTGTGTATAATATAACTTAATATGAACAGGAGAAGGAAAGCAGTCAGGTGAACAACACTGGCGTGTATATTATACAGCAATAGTCGTTGCGCTTTGAAACTGCCCAAATACCCCAAAGTGAAAATTAATATAGTCACTTAATATGCACACTTAAGTACAAGCAGAGTTCAGCACTTAATAGATTTGCAGATTCGTCGGAGTCAAAATGGGAACACTGGCATGTCATATCTATACGCCAGACTCACCTCAAACTGGTGGTTCCTCAGCTCTCAGAGAACGAACTTCTGTCGGCTGGCTCGTGCTGTGCGGTGTGTGATGAAGTCACTGTGCAATCAGTAGCCGGTTCCAAGTCTGTGTATACTTCCGAGGAGCAGCGTCTCGGTCGGCGTTCACCTCCGTATCCACCTCCGTGTGCGTATCAGAGGGATTAGGAGATCCGATATGCAGCAGGTCAGTCTGCAACAGCGGCTTCACAGCCGAAACGCGTAAGCCCTGGTGCTGCGCCTGCAATCGTGTCTATCTGTTTCTCCATGCTTTTGCTGTTTTTATGAAGAATCAATAAAATTGTTACATTTTATCGGAGCAACCAGTACTCTTTTTTCTGATATAATATAACTTATCCAGATCCTAGCTGGACTGCTGTATACTGAGAATGTATATATCTATTTGGTGCTTAATATGGTATGTTCAGTTGTCTAGCAGGTTTGTTATTTATCTTATATACCTGTAGAGAGCGGGGCTATGCATCCACTAATACCCTTTTGCTAGTTCGGCTTAGCTCCCCCCAGACCTTGGAACCCACATTTGGGTCCTACATAGGTGGACTAATTCCACCAGTCCCCATCCTTGACCCCTTCCCCTGTACCCAATTCCCCCTCTGCTGACTCCCCCCTACCCTTAGCTCCTAACCGAATTTAGGTCCACATATGACCTCCCTTAGGTTCATAACACACAATGTCAAGGGCCTTAATACCTTTGGTAAATGGAGCCTACTCTCCAGAAATTTACACTTCCATAAGGCGGATGTGGCTTTCCTCCAGGAAACACATTTGCTGGCTGAATCCCCCCCTGGGCCAATATGCCGAGACTTTCACGTTGTAGAGGCTGCTTCCTACTCTAAGAAGGCTATAGGTGTAGCAATTCTAGTTCATAAAAGAGTGGCCTATGAGCTCCTCCAGGTGATTAGAGATCCGAAGGCGAGATACCTTATCCTTGTATGTAACCTTGACCATGTAACCTACACTTTAGTTTCCATCTACTTGCCAAATACCCTCTAGCCAAGATATTTAAAGAAACATTTACACAAAGTTGAGCAGACAAGACAGGGTAGGGTGATTTTGGCAGGTGATTTGAACATGGTGTGGGACAGTGGACTTGATAGAAAGACGAGATCACCTAGGAGGAGACTCACTGGGAATGACATAACAAGCCGAAGATTACAGGAACTTATGTCCCAGTTTAATTTTTTTGATATTTGGAGATCCTTACACCCCCTAGATAGGGATTTCCCTCATTTATTCAACCCCCATTCTACATTTTCCAGACTAGACTATTTTTTTTTGCCATCCAGACACTCTGGACCGTATACACTCTTCCAAGATATGTACTTGCTCATGGTCAGACCACGACCTGGTCATAACTGATCTCGAGTCAAAGAATACTGTCAGATCCAGGCCTAACTGGAGGCTACCTCACACTCTGCTATCAGACATTCCTTTCAGAGAGGAAATTAAAAAGGAAATAAACTTTACTCTCCATATTAATGACACTCCTGAGATTCGCGAAGATGTGGTGTGGGGGGCCTTTAAGGCCATCACGAGAGGTCACTTTATCCGAAAACAAGCACATTTGAGAAAGCAAGCGGGTCTCTCCCTATCTCAGGCTCACTGTAGACTAAGGTGGCTTGAGTTACAAAGGCACACCTCGGATAACCCAAAAGTTGAGGCGGAGGTCAGGGACCTCAGAAGGCACATATGCCACTTAGAATATATTAAGACCCAGACTAACCTACTTAGGTTGAAGCAACTTATGTATTCTAAGGGCAATAAAGCGCATACACTTCTTTCCAACAAACTGAGACATCGTACCAATGCATCTCACATTCATGAGATCAGGCAGGGTACTCAGTCTTTTTGACTCCCATCCCTTATAGGTCAGCAGTTCGACAAGTATTATTCTGCTCTTTATAACATTCAAAAAGACGCAGCGGTTAGGTCGACCCCGTCAGAAGCTATAGGCCCATTCTTACGCTCCTTGAAATTACCTACCCTAGATGAGTCCACAATTGAAAGCATTGACGTTCTGATTACCTGTCAAGAGGTCAAACATGTTATTAAAAATCTAAAATCCCTCAAGGCCCCGGGTCCGGACGGTTTCACAGAAATCTTTTATAAGACATATCTTCAGGAGATTGCACCCATCTTAACCAGATACTTTAATTTGGCTATGAATGAGGGTAAATTTCGGAAGGAGTTCCTTGAGGCCTCTATCATCACAATCCTCAAACCTAATAAGGATCCAAACCTCTGTACTAGCTACAGACCCATCTTGCTTATTAATACCGACGTCAAAATTTACTCAAAGATTTTGGTCAATAGACTCGTGAAACTTCTCCCCGTCCTCATTAATCCGGATCAAGTGGGCTTTATCCCTGGAAGGGAAGGCCCAGACAACACTAGGAGACTCCTCAATATTTTCTTTGAAGCTAAAAGACTTTCTTTAGACGCTGAGAAAGCGTTTGACCGGGTTCGGTGGGAATACTTATGGGGGGTACTGGAGACTTTCCACTTCCCGACACACATCATACAAGCTGTGCGTGCTCTATATTTGGCCCCCACAGCCTCAATCAGGGGATTGGGCTTTCACTCCGCCCCTTTTGCTATATCTAACGGCACCCAACAAGGTTGCCCTCTCTCACCAATCCTCTTTACGCTCATCATAGAACCCTTAGCTGCTGCCATTAGAGCAGATAGAGATATTGCAGGAGTCACTCTCCATGGTACAGTACATTTGTTTGCCGATGACACCACTATATTCTCTTCCAACCCCTTGCGTGAGATTCCTAAGCTCTTATCCCTATTAGACACTTTCAGTGCCCTCTCCTACTATAAATTAAATTATAACAAATCAGAAATGTATACATATGGTATCCGGAGAACATTCCTACGATCCTACAGGATAAATATAATTTTGTTATTCATAATGCATACATCTCCCACTTAGGAGTCAAGTTGTCCAACTCTGTTCCTCAATTGATAGCTGATAACTACAAGCCTCTTTTGGCTGAGTTGCATGCTTTGAATAAGCAGTGGAACTTTAGATGTATATCCTGGCTGGGCCATATAGCAGCTCTAAAGCTGAGCTATCTTCCCAAACTAACGTACGTTATGAGGTGCCTACCCATTAGAGTGCCTAGATCCCTCCTCACCCAGTTTCAAAGTGCATGCACCAAATACATTTGGCACAACAAACCTCCTCGTGTAGCCCATAAACTCTTACAGTACCCTAGAATGCATGGCAGAGTAGCCTCTACATCTATATCCAGGTACTACGAGGCTGCCGTGCTCACGCACATCTCTCAGTGGGGGGTAAAAGAATCTGAAAGTAAATGGAGGTTGATTGAACAGGCCTCCCTGCCTTTCGACCTAACCCTAAGGGATTTGATCTGGACTCCTCCACACTGCAGGAGATCTCTCGCAATAGAGAACCAGCTGGTTCATGAATGCTTAGCGATTTGGGAGCATTTGAGACATTACCCTCAGATAGCCCCTCATCCATCCCCTATCACTGCCATGAATTGCATCCTGTCTGGCCTTCCTGACTCACACCCAACCGCCTGGTTAAGACTGGGTGTCTTGAGAGTGGCAGACCTTTGGTCGTCATCCTCACAAGATACATTTGTCCCTCTCAATCAATTAGGGAGCTCCTTACCCACTCCACCGTAAATGCACTTTGAATATGTCAGGGTCATCAGCCTTTTGACAAGTTGGAGATTTAAGCCGTCACTCTCTCATCAACTAACCATCTGGGAGTCCAGATGGCAGCAGGGGCTTAGACTGGGAAAACCCTTATCTCTTCACTACTCCATTATGGAAGGCGCGGCTCTGGAAGACAAAGCGATGCATATCCTTAAGTGGGAACAGAAGCTTGAGTTCACTGCACCCGCCAAAGAATGGCATTGTACACTACTTCTAACGAAAAAAGTCCTTCATTGCGTTACTATGTACGAGACTTACATTAAATTGCTCACCCAAGGGTACTATGTTCCAGTTCGGCTCCTTGTGATCTTCCCTGGGGCATCTCCTATTTGCTGGAGAGACTTGCTAGGGCAGGCAACATGACCCACATATGGTGGAGCTGTCCCAATCTGAGGCCCAATCTGCTTTACCACACTTGCAAACATGGGTATCTCCCTTCTCAGAACTCCAGAAACAGCCCTATTCAATTTGGGTACTTGCAAATTGCCTAGACATTATGCCTCACTATGTATATACCTTTTTCAGCTGTCAAACTTAACATTGCCAGAGCATGGAAGAGAACTGGTCCCCCAGCTTGGTCTCACATTATTCTTACTATGGCTTACATTTACTCTATGGAAAAAAAAAATTACACTATGGGTAGAGCTGACTTTTTTAAATTAGTCTGGTCTGAATGGAAGAATAGATTTGACACATTGTGGCTCCCCAGTTTTGAGACCTAGGATGACTTCTCTCTTTCCTATGGGAAGAGTCCGCTGTCCCGCTCCTAATCCGCTAAGCCTGGAGACCCCGCTAGGGCCCTGACTTTCACTCTTGGTTCCGTTCCCCTTCCTCCTTCTCTAGTGTCCCCCTCCCCTCCTTCCCCTCCCCCTTCTATCCATATCAGATTAATGTGAAAAACTTTGAAAGCCCCTTTTATGGGAGACAGTAAGAGAGCATGATTGTTAGACTCATATATTGCATTTACTTTGATACCACTGTTTATGTTAGGATGTACTTATACCTCCTCATTACATTGTGTCTCTGAAGAAATTGTACGCTTTAGTCGTACAGCTGTTGTACTTGTTTACTTTACTTGAAAATCAAATAAAACATTGTTTAAAAAAAAAAAGTTTAGGGACTTTAAATCTGGATGGAAGAAGGGACCTTGAGACAGACGGTCTGCCTTAGAGGAAGAAGCCATGGCGGGCAACTGGACATTCAGACCAGATCCGCATACCAAATCCTGTGAGGCCACTCTGATTTTTATTTTGGAAATAACTCTGGGGAGCAGAACTAGAGGGGGAATATATAAGCAGGATGAAAACACCAGAGGACTGCTATATCATCCAATACGTCTGCCTGAGGATCTCTGGACCTCGAAAGCTACCTGGGAAGTTTGTTGTTTAAACGCAAAGCCATTAGATCTATTTCTGGTAGGCCCCATAGTTGTACAATCAGATAGAACACATCTTGATGTGGAGACAACTCACCTGGATGTAGGGACTGTTGACTGAGGTAGTAAGCCTCCCAGTTGTCTACACCTGTGATGTAATTTGCAGTGATGAGGCAGGAATTGGTTTCTGCCAAAGAGTGGATTTGAGATACTTCTATCATGGCTAGGGAACTGCGAGTTCCCACTTGATGATTGACATAGGCTACTGCCGTAACATTGTCTGTCTGAAAACATAGATAAGACACCCTTTTCAATAGAGGCCAAGCCTGAAGGGCCCTAAAGAGAGCACAGAGTTCCAAAATATTTATTGGTAACCTCTCCTCCAGAGGATTGCAAACCCCTTGTGCTGTCAGGAACCCCCAGACAGCTCCCCAACCTGATATACTTGCATCTGTGATGATCACAGACCAGGAAGGATGAGCAAAAGAAGCCCCATGAATTATACACAGTCAGAGATAGGAGTGTTCTGTGATCTAAGACAATTTCCTGAGATATTTGAGTATAATCCTTGCCCCATTGGCACAGCATACAAAATTGAAGAGATCTCATATGAAATCGAGCAAATGGAATTGCGTCCAAGCTACAATCATGAGGCCTAGTACTTCCATACACAGGGCCACTGAAGGAAACAAAAGAAACTGAAGGTTCAGACAAGCTGATATCAATGTTATTTGTCTCTTTTTCTATACGGGAAATAGTCATGGACACTGAATCTAGCTGGAAAACTAAAAAGGTGACCTTTGTCTGAGGAATCAAGGAACATTTTGTGTAAATTGATCCTCCAACCATGTCTTTGAAGAAACAACAGTTGTTTTGTTTGAGATTCTGCTAAATTAAAAGATTGAGTGAGTACCACTATATTGTCCAGGTAAGATTGTAGAAAAGCCTGAGCTTTCATTGGATGTTTTGGAATATGGGCAAGAAAAAAAACTCCCAGTAGTAGTTTGTATTCTGTATCCAATGTGATATCCCTAAGTAATAATATTTTGAATCCAGGTATTTTGGACAGATTGTAACCAAGTTCTCTGAAAAAGGTTTAATCTGCCCCCTAATAGAAATACTGGATTGGGGGCCATACCTTCATGACGTCTTAGAGGCTGGATTAGGTTTCTCATTCTGCTTGGATATATTCCAATTTGAAGAGGGTCTCCAGACTGAGCAAGAGGATTTAGTGGAGGAGTCATTTTTCTGTTCTTTTTTCTGATGAAAGGAACAAAAATGATTGGGGCTTTAAATCTCCATTTACACTTTTTGTCCTGAGGAAGGACAGCTCCTTTACCCCCCCTAATAGTAGAAATAATAGAATCCAGTTAAGACCCAAACAATTTATTTCCTTGGAAAGAAAGAGATATCTAGTTTTAGATACAATGTAAACATTCCATGATTTAAGCCATACAGCTCATTTGGTAAGGATAGCAAAAGACATGCTTTTAATGTTAATTTTCATAATGTCAAATACTGCATAACAAATAAAATTATTTGCATATTGAAGTAAATTCAAGAGAATAGAACATTCAGGGTCAGTGGACAACTGTGGAGCTAGACTGGATAACCAGAAAGTAGAAGCAGAATCCACATCAGCAATAGAGATAGCTGGTGTAAGAATATAGCAAGTATGTAAAAACGTTGTGAGATAAGATTCAATTTTCTATCTAATGAGTCTTTAAAAGAAGTACTGTCTTCTAAAAGAATAGTAGTACATTAACCCAGATTGTAAATGGCCCCATCAACTTTGGGAACCGTTTCCCATAACTCTAAGTTAGTGGCAGGTAAAGGATATAGTTTTTTTAAACCTTGCAGAAGGGTTAAAAGAGACACCGGGTTTAGACCATTCTTTAGCAATCATATCAGAGGCAGTCACATGAAAAGGGAAAATCTCAAGGAGATTGACAACAGTTTTATATACTGAATTCAAATGATGATTATAGGGTTTATCATCAGAAGGTTTAGTTTTTTCAATCCCTAAAGTAACTAAGACTTCCTTCAAAAGAGAACAAATATGTTCAATTTTAAATAAAAAGGAGGAATTATAAGGTTCTATGTCGCATGAGGGAGCATCACTGTAAGAGGAATCTGCATCATTGGAAGGTACTTCCCTATTTTGTAGGTCAGCACTTGTATTACTAATAGAAGGTAAAATCAGAACTGACCTTTCTTGCTTATTTGAAGGAAGTAACACAGCCAGGATATAGATTCAGTAGTAGGTGGCACAGGTTCAGGGGTTCTTTCTTTATAAGTGAAAAAAGGTTGCTCACAACCTTCCAGTGATGACATTTCACAATTTCACTAGGAGTAAAATAGCTTCCATGATTAGGGGGACCATATTGCCGCTTTAAAAAGGGACACATATGAAAAATACATATGTCAGGGCAGTTTTCTAGGGCTGTTTTGTATAAGAACCCTGACATATGTATTTTTCATATGTGTCCCTTTTTAAATGAAAGATATTTCATCAAAGCATGTTGTTCAAAATTTTTAATTTAGATCGGAAAATATTTTTCAATTATACTTCATTCTCATTGGGTGAAAATAAACCCATTAGCCTATCACAGAACCAGAAAAAAATCAAAAACGAACACTGAACATTCTAAACAAGACAGTTCCCATTCAAGTTGTCCCATAGAATAGAGTTCTCAATCAGGTTTGGACCTTCATCAATGCGGTCACGTGATGTTTATTTAGCCAATCCAGGAATAGCCTGTCAAAACCTTTGTTTACTTTGTTTGAGTTCGGTCACATGGTGATACATGTCCAATGAGATTTCCAAAGAACGGCATGTCAAATTAACCTAATTTAAATAACTACTCTGTGAACAAATAACTGGAGATACATAGCAATATTAGTGAACAGATATCGTATGTAATTGGCACAACGTTAGTTGTAAGTACAGTAAATACAATGACCAGATAAAATGAAATTTACTATTCTAAAATATTATTGAACTAAAAACTATCATTCGATTTGTTACGAGGTCGATGCCTCATTTTTGTGACAAAAAATCTATATATTAAATTAAGTGAAATTAATGTACCTAAAGTACAATTAAAAAAAAGCCTAGTGTCACTGTGTTCATAATCAATTATGGTAAAAATAAATAATTTTATACTAATAATATCAATCGAAGTGCAATTGGTTATTGTGAACTATTCTATATCATTAATGTGACCATATACAATTAAAAAATATATTACTACCCAAAACAACATTACAAGGAATAAACCCTATGGGGCCCATTTATAAAGCTCCGGATGGAGCTTGAGGGCCCGTGTTTCTGGCGAGCCTGCAGGCTGAAAACTGATGCTCCATATCCTGTCCGCCTGCTCTATCTTTATGTTCAACTTCGATTCTCTCTTTTTCCAATGTACTTTCTTCATATCCTTTTTGCTTAAACCTAGAAGGATGATGGTTACTGTCATGTCTAATATAAGTATTCATATCACATTTCTTGAAAAATGTTTTGGTATGTCTCATTTCCGGTGTTAAAACAATAGACATATCATTCAAATTTAAATGAGAAATGAAATTATGCAAAGATAGTTCCCTCTCCAAATGCACAGGATATTGTCTATATACCTCTCCTATGTCACCAGGCTCGCCCCCAGAGGACCATGCTCCCACACATAAGTATGTTCAAATGAGTCCTTGTAGATGTTAGCATAACTGGGTGCGAACCTGGTGCCCATGGTGGTGCCACATGTCTGAAGACACTGTAAATTATTAAACCAAAATAAATTATGGATCAAAATATAATCAATAGCTTCAACTATAAATTCTAATAGTGAGGTGGCAAGGCCTGAGTCTTGCCCTAATTTCCATTTAACAGTCTCCAAATCAATAAAAGCTGATAGATTGGATGTTAATGAGTCTATGCCACTAATGATAGGTCTCCCTGGTGGTCTTTCTAAGCTCTTATGTACTTTTGGAAAGAAATAAAATATGGGAGTTTTTTAATTTGTTTTGTAAAGGAAATGATATCCATCTTCTGATATAATATCTCTATCTAAAGCTTTTAACAATAATTCATGAAGTTCTTTCATGAATTGTTGGAATAACAATTTTCACAAAAGAACTCTATGATATTAGTTTTTAGTTCAAGAATATTTTAGAATAGTAAATTGCATTTTATATGGTCTAATTTTGATCATTCCTATGTCTGAAGTTGTACCAATTACATACTATATCTGTTCACTAATATTGCTATGTATTTCCAGTAATTTGTTCACAGAGTGGTTATTTAAATTAAGTTCATTTGACATGCCGTTCTTTGGAAATCTCATTGGACGTTTATCAACATGTGACCGGACTCGAACAAAGTAAACAAAGGTTTTGACAGGCTATTACTGGATTTGCTAAATGAACATCACGTGACAGCATTGATGAAGGTCCAGACCTGATTGAGAACTTTATTCTATGGGACTACTCGAATGGGAACTGTCTTTTTTAGAATGTTCAGTGTTCATTTTTTTAAATTTTCTGGTTCTGTGATAGGCTAATGGGTTTATTTTCACCCAATGAGAATGAAGTATAATCGAAAAATATATTCCAATATAAATGAAGAATTTTTAACAACATGCGTTGATGAAATATCTTTCATGGGTTGGAAATTAGCTGTCTTTGTTAATTCTTGTGGGGAAATATGTCTTTTACTTGTGAGTCCATCGTCCGTTAGACCGGAAGTTGGAACATATCAATTGTGTATTTAAGCTTTTGGTGTCAGCAATATGTCAGCTGTTTTAAAGCCTTTTTACTTGCTCTTGAGAAAGACGTCTTGTGCGTTGAAACGCATTGAGCTGTTTTAAAATAAACACTGTTCTTATGATAGAAGGACTGTTGTTTTTTATCAACATTGCTGACACCAGAATGTTATTCTTTTGAGTATATTGAACTTATACACTCGAATTCTGTTTACATACATTATGGAAGCTTTTTTACTCCTAGTGAAATTGTTAAACTTCATTGCTGGAAGGTTGTGAGGAACCTTTTTTCTCTTGTAAAGAAAGAACCCCTGAACCTGCACCACCTACTAGTGAATCTATATCCTATTGACAGTCTTTTTGGGAGAGACTGAGGGAAGGCAGCGGTTGTACCTTGAGGGGAGTATTTGTTCTACCATTGTTTGCAATCTGTTTGTTATAACACCTTTCAAACGGTCTGTCTTTTGTATATTGTATCTGGTAATGCAGCCAGGGCCTTCGTAGTTGCAGAAGCAATAAACATTTTCATTGCTGGAGGTTTGCCATCTGCATCCATCTGTAAGGAGGAGTCAGTAGGTGCATTAGTACACATAGGAATATCATTAGATTGATCGGTATGCGATAAAAAAATCTAAGCATGAGCCACATAAATGATATTGTTTTACAATAAGAACACTTAGCTTTGGTAGAAAGGTGTTTAGTAGACTTAGTTCCCTATGGTAACTTCAGGAAGAGATTGGTGCTGCCCCATTATGACAAAAATATATTTAAAAATTAATATTCAATAATTACTATTATTACCCCCTTAAGGCTTTTTGAGGAAAAGAAAAAATATGCCCCTTTATATAACGTTGCAAGGACGTTAAAGTGCTAAGCAAATGAAGCCTAGGAAAGCAGTTAATGTCAATTTGCGCGATTTCAAATGGTAAATTTATAGAGAAAAAGCATGTTAAAAGGTGCATCTTTGATGCATCATGACATGCGCAATAAACTGATGCGGCAATAGCGATGCATGATAAAAAAAGCGTTTATTATGGATGCATACTTAGAGGCACGGAAAAAAAGGCATGCAAACCTGATGCATAATTATGTGAAGAAAAATTGCATGCTACACCGTCACATAAATATGTGCCGTTTTGAATGCATGCTTGCCTACGCATGAGAGATATTTGGCACGAAAAAATAAAAGAAAGGGAAATAGTAAGAATCTGTCCCTGGCCAAAAAATACTTACCCATAGACATTCGTCCTCTAATAGCAGACATCCAAACCAGTATTGAAACATATTAACTTTACTATCCCTTTAATATTTCTTATTTCATAACTATTTTTGTTAACATGGACATGAGATGTGTGTCAGTTTGCATCCTCATGCCAAAGTATACAAAGGCTAGTGGAAATAGCCTTAAAGAGACAGTCAAGTCTAAAATAAACTTTTATGATTCAAATAGGGCATGTTATTTTAAACAACTTTCAAATTTACTTTTATCACTAATTTTGCTTTGTTCTCTTAGTATTCTTAGTTGAAAGCTAAACCTTGGTAGGCTCATACTTTCCAATTCACTTTTATCACTAATTTTGCTTTGTTTTCTTAGTATTCTTAGTTGAAAGCTAAACCTAGGTAGGCTCATATGCTAATTTCTTACGGCTAGATTTAGAGTTCGGCGGTAGATGGCCTGCTAACGCCATGCGTGTTTTATGTCTAACGCACGGCATTGTTTAACTCCGGTATTTAGAGTTCAAAGAAGACCATCTAACGATGCTCTTAACGCGTGTATGTCACACGCGTAATCCTGCCCGCGTTAGACAGTCTCCCATAGAGATCAATGGGAAAGGCAAAAAATAGCTTTTTTCACCTAACACTCGATCTCGCGAGAATACGCACAGCTCGGTCATATGACGCATACCACATCATGCACAACAATAACACGCCCCAAATGTCACAACAACAATCAATCAACAAAGCACACAAGCATTACACATTCACAAGCGGGGGGATTTTAACAAAAATTTAATACGGGGAATACGCATATACTTTAAGATGCGTAAAATCGCAAAATAACAACAAGGATTAAAAAAGATATACATACACTAGAAAAAAAATCGCATTCAATATCACTATATATTAGGACAAACATACATATACAACACTTCACTAAGAACACACCATCGCAAATTCACATTTAAAAAGAATACTATTGGACAATGTTAGAGAAAACGACCACTATGACATCATCGCATTCTACACATTCCACAAATACCAACTCAAAATGAGCATGCGCAAATTCACACACTTAATACACATTGCAATGATATTAATAGCTAATAAAGCACACCTGAACACTATTTACAACGGAAATTGGTACATCATTAAACATTTACACAGGGTATATAAGCACCACACAAGCAGGGCTTCTTTGACTGTGTTGCTGTTGGGTCTTTGGAGATTGGAGGTTTAATATTAGAGAGTTTGAGAATTTTTGAGAGTGAGTTAGTGTTAGCGTGAGAGAGTCAGTTGTTAGTGTTATCGTGAGTGAGTTAGTGGGAGTTAGTGGGAGTGGGAGAGAGTCTGTTAGTGGGAGCGTGAGTGAGTTAGTGGGAGTTATTAGTGAGAGTTGTTAGTGGGAGCGTAAGTTACTGGTAGTTAGTGAGAGTTAGTGGGAGTGTTTGTTAGTGAGAATTAGTAGTAGTGTGAGTTAGCGAGCGAGTGATTTTTCTGTACACTTAACACATTTACACACAAACACATTCAATACATACATACACTTATCAATAACACTACATACACTCCATACCCCCTACCCCCTCATACTACACTCCATACCCCATTCCTTGTAGTCCCATTCCCTTTCATCCCATTTACTCTTATCCCATACCCCATACCCATCCCATACCCATCCCCTAGTTACATTTAGTTTACATATCCTCCTTTTAGTCTTATTCTTCTTTTGGTTTATTTAAATACTCCTTACCCTCTTTGTTTTTTTACATCCCTCTCACACTTTAAGCACCTTTTTTGTCTTTTTACTTCTTTATTTTGACCCCCTTTCATTTCATCACACTCACTTTTTGTTTGATTATTTGGGGTTTAGTTTAGGGAACAGATGGAGGCCAGGCAGGGGACAGGTAGAGGGGGGAGGAGAGGGAGGGGGAGAGGAACAGGGCAGGAAGGGGAGCAGGAAGGGGGGCAGGAAGCGGGGGTGGAAGCGGTGGGTGGACCCAGCCACTTGGTTCAAGATGACCAAGTGGCTGGGCCCAGTGGCGGTCAGAGTAGGGCTTCACAGTCCGGGAAACAGAGGGCATCATCACAGGGGAAGGCCAAGGCGACTAGGGAGGCGAGGTTTTTGATGGAGGAGAAGGAGGCCCTTGTAGAGGCCTATATGGCCAGGCATAGGAGGCTGCAGCACCAAAAGACAACCCCGACTGACAAGAGGAGGCTCTGGAATGAGATCAGGAATGCAGTCAATGCAGTGGGTGGCCGGAACCGAGATATGGATTCGATCAAACATCGCTACCGGGACTGTAAACTGGAACTCAAAAAAAAGTTAGGTCTGGAGGCACGACATGCCGCAGGAACCGGTGGCGGACCTGCCCTTGAAATCGAGTACTGCCGATGGGAGGAAATGTTGCGGCCCAGCATCTCCGAGGTGGAAGTAGTCGGTATCGGAGGAATTGATACCGGGAACCTGCCACTCTCATCTGACGGTAAGCTCATTGAACAATAATTTCACATACGAATGTATTTCAAGGGACACTATACGCAAACATTTACTTTCATGATTGAGGTAGCGAATACAATTTGACAAAACATTCAAATGTACTTAAATTACCTCATTTGAATCCTTCTTGAGATATATTTTAAGGAAGAAATAGCCATGCACACGGTGAAACAATCACAGGAGGCAGCTATATTCAGCTAACAATCAGCATATTCTAAGCATATTTAGATATGCTTTTCAGCAAAGAATATCCAGAGAATTAAGCTAATTAGATAAGAAAAGTACATTCGAAAGTTGATACAAAATGTATGCTTCTAAATCATGAAAGATAAAACATTGGGTTTCATGTGTTAAGGATCGGATTAATGCTATAACGTTGTTTACACGCATTCAATTACTTTGCGGTTACATCAGTATCTAGGCTATAGGTTAGGTGTGCATTTAAACAGACTGAAAACAAACGCTAAAACATTCACATTGACCACAGATATCACAAACACGGTTTATGAAAAAGCTGAAATCGTATTGATTGTTTGTTAGATTTCTAAGTGGATTAATGATTCTGCATTTGTAATTGTATCGTAAGCTAAGTCATTTAAAGCTTGATTTGCAAATATGCTAATATATACATTTTTTTTTTTTTTTAATATACAGAGTCTGGGGAGGAGGCAGCACAGGAAACACAGCCTCATGCATCTCCCCGGGATGAGAGTGGTGGGGAGGAATTTCCACTTCGGAGGGAAGAGGCCCCCCGTGACGAAGAGCGCACGGGAGATGATGAAGAGGCCCCGGAAGCAGAGGAGGATCCCGCGGAACCCGAGGCCCCTCAAGGACCCGCACCCCGCCGTGCACGGGCACCCCGCCGTGCACGGGTACAACAACAAGCACAACAAGAGGAAATAGCGGAGGTGCGGGTTCTACTGGACTACATAGACCAGATGCGTACCTCCCGGATAGAAAATATCGAAGGACGCAATAGAATACTTGATGGCCAAAATCAAATTATTCAAGGACAAAATGAAATAATCACCATACTCAATCGAATCGAAGAAGGACAAAACAGAATATTTCAGCTTCACCAAGAAATGTTCAATTTTTTCCGGGAGGCGCATGCTGGTCTACCTCCTGGTCCGCCTCTTGCTGCTGGGCCTCTTGCTGCTGGGCCTCTTGCTGCTGGGCCATCTCCTCCTGCCGGCCCATCTCCTCCTGCCGGTCCATCTCCTCCTGCCGGCCCATCTCCTCTTGCCGGGCCATCTACTCCTGCCGGGCCATCTACTCCTCTTCAGCCATCTTCTCCTCCTCAGCCATCTTCTCCTCCTCAGCCATCTTCTCCTCCTCAGCCATCTTCTCCTCCTCACCTTGGTCATCCCAGTACTCTTCCTTCCACTCTTCCCACAACATCTCCAAGGAGAACTCTTCGGAGTCGGCAGTTGCCTCTCCCAGAGCCTCAGCCCCGTGGGAAGAGGGGAAGGAAGAGGAAGTAAGTATTTGTTTTCATCTTTACTGGTTTTTTTAATTTAATGTGTAATGGATAGGTATGTGATGATGTGGTTTTCATACACTTGTGGACCACACTCTGTATATAATCGACTTCTATGGGACCGGGTCCATGGAGGCAGATTGTTTGCAGAGTGTGGGTTATAAGTGTGTGAAAACCACATCATCACATACCTATCCTTGTTCATGATATTGATTTGTTTCTGTGATGTGATGTCCAAACTGTTTCCTGAATCGCAAACAAAATTACCATTACAATTATCCATGATGGCATATTACTGTTTGAATGCCAATAACACAGCTTAAAGGGACAGTCAGAAAATTATTGATTACAAAGAAAACACTGTATTACGCATTATCAAGTTGGAAACAACAAAACATGGAGAAATACGTGTGACTTATGTGCTTACCCTTGTATCTATAACTATGAAAAATGACCACTTATTTGTTGTTCAGACATAACAACATTTTAGATATCAATGATCAATACATGGTCAATAATATGCTGTATGAGCACAAGGTTTTACATATACAAATGCTATCCAAATGCCCTCTAGTGGTCAAATTGTATAATGATTACAAGCACTCTTCAAGCTCGAAGAAATGAGCACACGAACCTCATAGGTTTAGCTAGCAAATTTAAATAAGCCCAGACAAATGATCAATTGTTGAGAAACATTTGATATCATTGATATTACATAATTGACTTTTAGAATAATGAAAAACATTATTTGTTTTCGAAACTGTCCCTTTAACAAAATTACATATGCTAACACATATTTGAAGCTTGTTTGTATATCTACATGTACTTTGTGAAAAAATAAATATTGAAATCACATTTATATTGACGTGTTAAATAAAGTCTATTTTCTTAAAGAGACATTATTGTGTTAATATTTTATTGTAAAGACATTTGTTTGAACAATGAATATGGTTTAAAGTCCTTTTAGGAGTGGGGGGGTGAAAATATGCTAACAATAATATATTTGAAGATTAAACAATGTGGAACTCATACATGATACAAAAAACAACATTTGCATTCAAGGGACAGTATACTATATTTTTAACAGAACTGTATGTAATAGACACTACTACAAACAACAAGATTAACATATACTGATATCAATATTACAAAGCTTCAAACACTTTCAAATAAAATAGGGTTAGCTATATTGAAAATATAGATGAACCCCCATTACAAACGTAAAACAAGACAATACCCCATCATTAACATATGAAAAGACCCTTTACACAAACAGGAGAAAGCTGGAGATGGTACTCACATGAAACTCAGAGGCTTTGCGAGGAGTCTGAAAATTACTTACATTTTCGTAGAACAGAAGCAAAAATAAATGTATTGGTTAAACAATGGACTATCTAACTAGAGACAAAATCAAAGCTTTTGATTTATAATGTGAGTGTCTAATGAACCTTTAATAAAATATACAACGAAATTACATTTAGAAGAAGTCGGCATCATATATTTAGCATATGATAAATATAAATGCATATTGATTACTTTATTCAAACACAATAGCGCATATTTATTAATTAGATATGTTCAACATTAAACACAACAGTAATTTTTCAGAAAAAGGAACATTGTTGACAAACATATTAAACATGGACTATAGAGATTTGCACTTGCCTCGAAATATCATATGCATGAAAACATTTTGCTTTCGTTCGTTTATTCAACCAGACATCCAGCAAAAGAGAATGTGTTGGTCTTTATCAGCTACGGGTCAACAATGTAACATGATGCAAATAATACATATTCGCAAGGTTTTTAAAATTGGCTGCAGTCACAAACATTTTTAACGTGCACAAATATTGCGGGACTACGTAATACAATCAGACGTTTTTTTACCTTTGCATGTGACGTCTTAACATGGCGCTTCCTTGATCACGTAAGAACGCCATCCAATGAAAGGCACATTATTGATCACGTAAGAACGCCCAAAAAAAAAGGCGCATCCTTGATCGCGTCAAAACGCAATCCAATAAAAGGCACATTCTTGATCACGTAAGAACGTCAGTCAATACAAGGAATCATTGGACAGCCTGGCAGGTGACGTCTTAAGCAACATGGCGCATCCGACATCGCTGAAAAACCGCAGCCAATACAAGGACTCAGTGACATCTTGGCATATCACTAAGAAACGTATTTATATTTTAGGAACTAGTATGTGTCTAGATTGCTATCTAGGAATGTCACCAAATCATGAATCATCTTTTCGGACTTGACTGTCCCTTGAACTATAGCTATGGTGTATATCTTTAACATTTAAAAGATACACATGAGAAATACATATGCCATTGATGTTTTAAGATATGTTTGGATTGTTGTGGAATAACAATAGTTATACATGGATTGATTAAACGTGTAATTTATTCAAGTTTAATTATTGTCAGCCTACCTATAACCATATATGGGAGGAAAAGTATTTTGTTAACATATTTGTTAACAAATATTCATCATCTAAATTATTTGCATTACACACAGAGATTTATTTGGTTACACTTTTACAATAATATAGAATTGAAAATGAAATACATGTGCTGTCAACATTACAATAAGATTGTTTATTAATAAGATTATATGTCCTTGTTCATGTAAAAAGGACAAAAACGCTTTAGAAATGGAAATACATTCATTAACAATTGTGCTCACCATCACTTAAAGGGACATGATTTTGTTTTTAAAAAGAGCATACACATAGACAATACTATTTCAATAAAATGAACACTTTACAGGGATTATATCATTGTATCAATACAGAGTTTCTAAATACACACATGGATCTGAACATTGAAATATACATATATACACAAATAACAATCTATATATACATATATAAAACAATTACTATGCTAATCATAATCATGCAATGATAAAGCTAAGAGAAAAATATATAAAGACAAATAATAAGATTACATTGGAGATGTTAATCTTAAAGTCATTTACAATTGTCTTACATATATGATTTTATTATAAAAAATATTTTTGGTAGGTCCCTTTAAGGATCAACAACATAAACTAGAGCTTTAATAAAATAACATGAAGAATCAGGACAAAGATTCGTGCAATAAAATGTCTTTTATTAGTATGTAAGAAAACATACACAACGTTTATAAATAATCTTGTAAAAATAAGGAATATATGAGCCATATGACAAGGTAACACAGTGCATCACAGTCCATGAAGAGAGTTGCCAAGGGCCAGCATAGCCCCATTGGAGACATATGTCAAGGTAACACAGTGCATCACAGTCCATGAAGAGAGTTGCCAAGGGCCAGCATAGCCCCATTGGAGACATATGACAAGGTAACACAGTGCATCACAGTCCATGAAGAGAGTTGCCAAGGGCCAGCATAGCCCCATTGGAGACATATGACAAGGTAACACAGTGCATCACAGTCCATGAAGAGAGTTGCCAAGGGCCAGCATAGCCCCATTGGAGACATATGACAAGGTAACACAGTGCATCACAGTCCATGAAGAGAGTTGCCAAGGGCCAGCATAGCCCCATTGGAGACATATGACAAGGTAACACAGTGCATCACAGTCCATGAAGAGAGTTGCCAAGGGCCAGCATAGCCCCATTGGAGACATATGACAAGGTAACACAGTGCATCACAGTCCATGAAGAGAGTTGCCAAGGGCCAGCATAGCCCCATTGGAGACATATGACAAGGTAACACAGTGCATCACAGTCCATGAAGAGAGTTGCCAAGGGCCACCATAGCCCCATTGGAGACATATGACAAGGTAACACAGTGCATCACAGTCCATGAAGAGAGTTGCCAAGGGCCACCATAGCCCCATTGGAGACATATGACAAGGTAAAAGAGTGCAACAGGCACAACAATAAACTTTTAAAAAGGCAAAATGGCAACAATAAAACAACAAAATCAACATGTGGACGGAGGATTCTTATCTGCCACCATGGAGCATCTCCAGATCCTCCACTTACTGGTCATCCTCTTCATCGTCCTGTGCATGTCCAGCTCCAGATTCAGGCCTTGAACTTAATCTCATAATTGCACGCAGAGTCAAGTCCTGAACCCGGAGCTGGGCCTGCATGGTGTCGTTCATCCCTCTCAGGACAGCTGCGTTCCTCAACACGGCCTGCTCTACTCTTGCTATACCTTCTAGCATGAGCCATGCTGAGTCACAGCCTAAAATAAAGAATACATTAAATATTAAGGATAATTACACAACAGACAAAAAAATTTTACAACATACATTGTCATCATAAAGACAAATAATTCTTTACATCAATTAGTTTACATTTATTCTTTACACATGAATTAGGTTATTCAGACAGACAGAAATCATTAAAGGGACATTTTACTCAAACATGTTGTCCCCTTTAATTGGTTTTAGATGATCCACTTATACAGCTTGAGTGTATCAAATCTTGTTAAAGGATTTACATTGTACTTACATTAGCAATTTAAATATTTCAATTATACAGTGGTAGGCACACCTATCCTTAAACATTTTGGCATTGAGGACAAGCTGTGTAAACATAGCAACCTGAAGAAATTACATTCCCACTGGGTTAGACAAGAGATAATGTATCAACATTTGTACATTAATTGTTGGATCCAAGTAGTGGTGATTGGTATATGTAGTGATATCCAATTAAAGGGACACTGAACCTAAATATTTAATGGACTGATTCAGATAGAGCATGACATTACAAATCTTTAAAACTTACACATATTCATTAAATGTTTGAATTCTATAGCTAGATTTAGAATGCAAGAATGTTGCTTTTTAGGGAAGCCAATATTTGTTTATCAACTTTGTTTGTCCCTGCTGGTTGATGGATACATTCATCCAACAATAAAGAAATGATGGCCAGATTTTTTTATTGTTTAAAATAATTATAGGCATTTCTTTGTTTCAATAAAGATATCAAGAGAATGAAGAATAATTCATAAGAGTAGTAAATTATAAATTTGATTAACATTGCATGCTGGATTGGAATCACAATTGAAAATATTTAACTTCACTGTACCTTTAAGTATCTTATAACGTGTATTTTGAATGATACTTACAGCTGTGCCTGGGAAGGACAATCCGACACCCAGGACAATGAAAGTTGAGACAGGGGGGAGGGATGGGATTGGCTTGGGGAGGGATGGGAGTGGCTTGGGGAGGGATGGTATTGGCTTGGGGAGGGGTGAGCTGCCGCTCCAGGGTAGGCTGGGGAGTGGGGAGTTTGGGTCTGGGCAGCTGTACGGGCCATAATACGGGGAGAGCGGCGAAGGGGGGTGTAGGGGCGTTTTTTGGGAGGGACAGGAAATGAGAAATGGGAAGGGCCGGCAGGGGTCTGGGCATGGGCAGGAGTCTGGTCATGGGCAGGGGTCTGGGTCTGTGCAGGGGTCTGGGCATGGTCAGGGGTCTGTGCATGGGGAGGGGTCTGTGACTGTGCAGGGGACTGGGCAGGGGCGGAAACCAGATGACCAGAAGTGGTGGATCCATCTGAAAATTTAAAAAAAATATATTAACATCTCATACATCCTGACATCAAATCAACGCATTTCAAATTGATTATGTTTTCAATATACTTCGAAGTGTGTTTGAATTTGTAAACAATTCTGAAATGAGGATATGGTATGTATATAGGCACTCAGATGAATATCAATGACTGTCTGTACAATTATAACATTATTATTGTGTTTTGGCCTGGAATATGCATGTGACATAATGATGGCATGAATTTAAAATATTTTCGATTCAAAATTTTTCATGCTGCCTGATATAGAAAGGGGGCAGTAGTGTATTTGAACAGAAAAATAATATTCCTTTTTAAAGTGCAAAAGCTGTAGACTTTGAATGTCTTCAATTAAATTATTTCAAATAAACAAACATGTTGGAAACATGATAGATATATTTCACATACCATTAGACTCCAAGGCAGCCTCTTCCTCCTCCGTCACATATGTTAAATCAATCTCTGTAAAACATAACATGTTGTGTACACGTTAACAACAGATATTATAACATATGTTACTGTTGTTCAAAGACACACATCAATGTTGCATTAAAGATATACACACCCAAAGTTATGATTTACATCATTTTGATGGAGCATACAAATTACATTAGATTTGTTATTCTCAATGATTCATATTTTCGATGTATTGTTTGGATTAATGTAAAAATCATAAAAGCATAGTACATAGAACATTTAATATTTCTCATGTGTGTATCACTTGATGACTGTTGTCAAAAAAGAACATGGAAAAAAACATATGTTATACATCTTCTGAATAACAAATGTGTAGACTAATAAAGTTTAAATTATTAATCGTTCAATATTAAAAGAAAATTAATATATAATCAGAAGAGAAAATGATATGTTTGTTTCAAATGTTATGCTTCATCAGAATCATGCTCATAATATTGATTACCAATACACCTTCAATTACATATAAATGAGTCAATGGACTTACCAGGAGACCGCAAAGGCGGCTCTATGTCACTGCTGGATTCCTGTGGGCTCACCACACCAACTCTCTCTATGAATGATATAGATATATATTATGAAACACATTTGGGATATCACTAAATCACATCTGTATCGAATTGTACCATTAATCAACTTGAAAATGTGAAGAATAGAGCAGTCATTACACCAGAAAATGCTTGATTGAATCAAGGGGATTCTGTTAAAAATTCTGTATTGAACATATGTTTAATGTCAGACTATATTAGATATCAAAATCATCTCATACGATGCTATTGCATATCTAAATATACCCATTGATCAATGTTCTTAACCCTTTAAGGACACAGCTTTCAGTTTGCTCAATTGTTTTATGACGGAATAATTCCGTCATATGTCCTTAAGAGGTTAAAAGAATACACACAAACCACATTTTGAAGAGCATCTGTTGACAAATCTAAACAAACACATGTGTCATATCGAGCCATTTGTGCAATTTACAGTAATCTTGTTTAGGACACCACACATATTTATCACAATACAAAACAAAATTGATTATTACAAATATGTAATCATGGTGCTGTTAGAGTATGCAGATATCTATAAAGTAACTCCAACAGTGAATATGTGAATTATATATCAATATTGTTTAATCCAAAGAATGTAAAGATGAATGAATCTATTTTGTCTTAAAGGGACACTGACATGATTAATTTAAATCAGTGATTTCTATGTTCAAACTGTTCAAAATGATTTAACATTGACTCCTATTATAATTAGAATGTTGCTAAATTTTAATCTTAAAGGCAGATAAGCAATATTGGATTCAAAAAATATTGTTTGTTGAAGGTATCCACCAATCATCAATAAAAACCCAGGTTGGTCAACCAAAATTGAGATGCAGATAAACGTACATTCTTGATTTTAAAATACATTTAGCAATAGAATATGTCACATATGATGATAGTATTATATTTTTATGTTTATTAATATTGCATACTGTATCTGAATGACAACATTAATAATTGTAGCTCAGTATCCCTTTAATCTAAAATTAAATTGATTCGACAATGTTGTTGTTAATGAATTCTCTACTCCATATGTTGATGTAATGAATGGTATTGAGCATGCAATTCAAATCTAATATGTTATTTAAGTATATCCGAAGAATTATTTAAATTTCCATCTATTAAAGGGACATTACATATAAATATTGAACAATGTTGATTTAGTATGTAATGTTCTGTCCATGTTTCTAAGACAAATGTCAATTAAAAAGAGACACACCATACTGTGACAAGCCCTGGCTTGAGGATCCAGCAGCCACATCCATATCTGTAATATATTAAATGAGGATTGCATATAATTAATACTAATCATGCCATGTTTAAAAACTTTACATTATTAACAAATCAATTTAAAAATATTAATCCTTTGGTAGTCCCATGAGTTAATTGTTTCCTCAATTAAATTAATGATAAATATATCCTGGACTCTTATTTTCAATCAGTTGTGTTGTTTACTGTATCTTTAATAATTTTTTGTTGTTATTTCATAATCATCAATTGATGGCCATATGTTATAATTTATTTGTATTCTTCGTTTTTTATTAGCTATAATATTGAAAATAAGAATACTGTATTCTTCACTAATATAATAATTCACATTTAATTTTGACCAACATGTGTAAAGCAATGCCACTTACAGCAAAGCCATGTTAACGTGGATGAGAAATTCCATTTTCGCGATCATTGCGCAATGATTCCAAGCGGAATTACGCATCCGTCATTTGAACAACATGTATAAAGCAATGCCACTTACAGCAAAGCCATGTTAACGTGGATGAGAAATTCCATTTTCGCGATCATTGCGCAATGATTCCAAGCGGAATTACGCATCCGTCATTTGAACAACATGTATAAAGCAATGCCACTTACAGCAAAGCCATGTTAACGTGGATGAGAAATTCCATTTTCGCGATCATTGCGCAATGATTCCAAGCGGAATTACGCATCCGTCATTTGAACAACATGTATAAAGCAATGCCACTTACAGCAAAGCCATGTTAACGTGGATGAGAAATTACATTTCCGCTCTGTGACGCATATTCTGTAGAGCGCAAGAAACATCATTCCTATTTCATGTGTCACTAATCTAAAATCAGATATCTAAACATCATATGTAGTGTATGTTGTGAGATCTGTATAGGTTTAGTATCTGACTATATACACATATTTGGATAAAAATAACAAATATTAAGATATTATATGAAGTTGGATAGTTACCTGGTTCAGATTCTCTATCAGCTCCTCCCAGGCCACCGGATGGAGAAGCATCTGCCCTGTCCCCCGCGTCAGGACTTTCAGATCCCGCAGCTGGGAGGGAAGAAGAGGAGGCCGAGGATGGCGAGGATCGAAATCTTTTGGGGACCCGGAGATTGAGGAGCTCGCATAAAGTCACCTCATAAGGGAGTAGGTACAGTTTCCGCGGGGCCTCTCTTTTGCCACCTCTTTTACGGGCTTGTACCCAGTCCCTTATGAGGTTGACTTTTTTGGATAAACGCAACCTCATATCTCCGAATCTCCTCATGATCTGATCCTGGGTCCTCTTAACGTCACACACCAATCTAACCGCATTGGTGATAGACTCCCAGAGGGCCTTCTTAACAGGCGCATCTGTCAACCTCCTCTTGTTCCCAAACAGCTGGGGATAAAAGTCCTTGACGGCGTGGACCAGTGCAGCGCTCTCCTCCTTGGTGAACCTGGGAACTGACATGCCTGCTGGGTTGTAGAATATATGTAGGGATATAATATATACTGCCTGCAGGCATTAGAGAACTGACAAAGATGGCAACGTGTAATGGACTTTTATATGGTGAAGTAAACATGAGATGCACCATGGGACAAGTTATCTGTACATCTGATTGGATAAAAGTTTGAAATATTGTTAGAATGTCTGTGAGACCATCCTGACTCAAGTTGTGTTTGTGTGATGAACTCTGATTGGCCGTTCCTTAATGTTTCATATCTTAGTAACTTCCTTACACATACCGCTTGGTGGTGCTGTTACTTCATTTTTCATGTAGACTTATTTGTAACTCATGGGCCTGTCATGCGGATATGTGTGACGCAGATTTAATATCCGTGATCCGTTAAATATTAATGATTAAATACTCTTTAAAATCTAATACTGTCACATTATTAAATGTTGTAGACATTTCTCGGTTTAATAACGGTCTGTTTCTTTAATACAAATACACATTTAATATTGTATGTCTTTATTGTTCTTTAAATAAATTTGTTGACTTATTGAGAATTATTGACATTGCTCTATTAAATGTCTTTATAATGCACATTGATTGTGTGCTATTGCGTGACATTAGACTAATGTTTAAAGATGCTAATCTGGTGTTTCAAGACGCGTTTCCCACGCAATATTTCTTAATGTTCAAATTCAGGTTAGAATGTCATTAACTTTGATAATCTGTTTATAAATGTTAAACTACATGTTTGTTTGTTATTAGCAAATAAACCTCGAGCTTGTATTTCTCTGAAGTGCTCATATATGTTATTGTGCAATGGCGTCTTTAGTTTTAAATATACATTACAAACAAACAATTGTATCAAATGATCTGTAGAGATAGAAGATTGTTTAGACTTTAAAATGTAAATCAATTTCTCTTAGTATTTATATATCCTCAACAGAAGAAATTTCAATGCACATGGTTGAGCCAATCACATAAGGCATCTCTGTGCATCCACCAATCTTCATCTACTGAGCCGATCTCGATATGCTTTTCCAGCAAAGTATGTCAAGATAGGAAGATAAGTAAATACACTATTTAAAGCTCTTAAAGGGACACTGTCCAAACAAATTTAGCATTGGTGATTCAGATTGAGCATGAAATGTTAATCAACTTTATTATTTAATCCGATTATCAAATGTTAACAGTTATCTTGTTATGTTTCTTTGCAAATCAATAATGATATTTTATATTACGGACAATTGTTTAAAAAAAACCTGGGTTGTCCTTGACGATTGTTGGATCAATTATTCCAAACAAAACAAGCAAGTTCTGTCCAGAGTACTGAAGCAAATAAATTATCTTTTTAATGCCTTTATTTTAAAGTAATGATAGCAACATCACAAGGAGCATTCATAATAAAAGACAATTTTTAAAGTTGCTTAAAATAGAATACTCATTCAGAATATATAAATCATTAATTTTTTAACTGTCTACCTTTAAGTATATTTTTAGTTCATGTCCCTTTAAAGAAACATTTCACAATAATGCTTAAAATATCATAAACCTAGGCACCTTCCTTTTGCTAAATTAGTCTAACATATGAGTAAAGCAAATTTAGATTAACTTCTAGATTGTTTTACACACTGACTGAAATATATTTATTAAAGGAGGTATTTTGGAGCCTTCAGCTTAGAGGGACATTAAGCTATATGTTATGTATGCATTTTGTATAATATTCTAATATTTGACCAACTTAATATGTTTTGTTATTCAATCATTATATTGTAATTATATATATTCTTGGATTAAATACATCTCTACATAGGCTATTTTGATGCTGATTGTTGTTTGCATATAGATGCCTTATGTAATTGACTAAGAATTGTGCATTGATGTATTTTTTGAAAAGTATATTTAAAGACTGAATGTAATTCTATATTACTTTATAAATATGTTTAAATTCTTGTATGATATTTTTAAAAATCTATACACAATATACTTTGTGAATGTCTCTTTAAGGACCCAAACATTTGGAATGTTGATTTAACATTGACAAAATAAACTAAAGGGGACTTAAAATTCTATATAGATATTTGATGTCTAACCCAAGAGGTAAGATTTTTAAAAATACATAATATTACTAAGTATAGTTAAATGACTCCACTAGAAAATTACATAGATTAACCTGGCATCCAATAACTAGCTTGTGAAAAATATCAAGTTAAATGACCTACCATTTATACAAGTAAAGTTTTAATTAATTTTATTAAAAAATGTTTAGAGATACCTAAGGAAGATACAAGATCTTATCAAATTAATTTTACATTCAACAACACTGTCACTTTAATGTAATTGAACCACTTCCCCTTCTTAAAAGTTAAAATAAAAAACTTTTGAATACATATCCAAAATTAATTTAATATCTACATTTTCAAAAGAAAAGCATCAAAGGATCTCACTCCCCAATTAATGTTATAAAAGATATTTTAATGTAATATTCTCGGAATCAGTTGATTTTCTAATATTAATGCATTATTTGATCTTATGCATGTGCTTGTCAAATAGCCAACTACCAGTCATGGGAGTCCAACTTTTATTTATTGACAGATTATATTGATATTTAGTATAATCTGTTCAAAAGAATGTATTTAATAATAAAATGTTTATTATTAACATGTAAAAATTAAAAAATAAAAGTTTATAGAAAAAATTAAAATATTCCTGGAAGTCATCAGATGCCAATCTGAAATGACAAATAAAAAAATGGAACAAAGTTAATACACACGTTGTCAAATATTCATAAAATACATTTACAATCATCTTGTGTCTATGCTCTAACTTTGTTCAACATTTTTGAAAGATATTTATTAAATTGATTTAAAAAAAATACAAAACATACACCATTATATTGTTGAATCAAAATTCTATTTAAAGATCCAAATTTCTAATTATACATAATAATGTATATCACATTTCAACAATATATGTATGCTGAACATAAATGTAATATTTCATGTCCATTAAAATACCTCTTTATCAACTATAATATGTATTCCTTTTTCGGATTGTGATCCCTAAATATCTAATGATGAAATAAGTATGACTAATGTATGTAAGCTAACAATAATCAACATTCTTCATGTGATTCTTAACTAGCATGCACCAACCTGGATAATGCATGGTCTTTGAAAGTCAATTCAGGTGTAAACAGTTGATCTTCAATAGGTGTCTTATTCATCAGTTCATTAAATAGAGGACTGGGAAATACCATCTAAAAAAGTAAAATCATCTAAGTGTCTGATTGTGATCCCTAAATATCTAATTTAGAACTAAATATGACTAATGTATGTAAGCTACTAATATTCAACAGTCTTCACTAGCATGCATTGGTACACCAACCTGGACAATGCATGGTCTTTGAAAGTCAATTCAGGGGTAAACAGTTGATCTTCAATAGGTGTCTTATTCATCAGTTCATTAAATAGAGGACTGGGAAATACCATCTACAAATTAGAAAATCATCTAAGTGTCTCCAATAGGATGTCTCCACAGCCTTATTCTATCAAATAGTTTGCACTTACCATGTGAACATGTCTTTGTATGGTTTTCAAGGTCAGCAGAATTGAAAGATAATGCCAGACATGATCCCATTGGTATACTTCAATTTCAATCTTGGCTTTTTCCCACTGTCAGTCTGGGCAATCTTCACTGTCAGGCTTCTAATTGTTCCCTTTCAGTCTTTAGATTAAGTCATGTCCCTAATGGAAGAAAGATTTTAAATAAAATTCATACAAGTGTGTGAATCAGTTCTGTACCCCTCTCCCACCCCCCATTTCATAATAAATTTCTGTCACTAGCTTACTAAGCGTGTGTAGCAACTTGTGTTATTTTCTATCAAGTGTGAAGATGAGTCATATTGAGCAGAACAAACCTCTAATGTGTGACATTGAACCATAGTTATTCTAGAGGATCCCTTTCTGAGTATGTACATTTTAAGTAATGTGTAAACTAAATTCTATTTTTGAAAATGTATGCCATATGATGTATTTGTGTACAATTCATGCCAGCAACAGTCCATACATTTCTACTTACCATCTGATGTCCTCTTTAAAAACCAGGTGGCAAAGACTCGCTACAGGACCCAATGCCCAGAGCATCACCTATATTAATAAATGAAAAAAATTTTTAACATTTGATCAATACTAACATGTTTGCACAATTCTCTACTTGTCATTTCCCTAGAGTTCACATCTATTGAAAATACTCCAGTCTAACTTCTATTCTTTACCGTCTAAAGTGGCGGTTGATGACGTCTGCTCTGACATCGAGTCCCTCGTCCTGGAATTCCCCCTCTAGAACAGGATCATCCTCCTCATCTCTGAGGACGTCTCTGTCCACCGTGACGGCCTGCAGCATCCCAGCCCGCTGTGCAATATTATGCAGGACGCTACAGGCTACAACGATCTTAGCCACCTTCTTTGGGTTGTACTGGAGTGCTCCTCCAGAACGGTCCAGGCACCTGAATCTCATCTTCAGGAGCCCGAACATCCTTTCAACCACCGCCCTGGTTCTCTTATGAGCCCTATTGTAGCGCTCCTCAGACACATCAGTCGGGCTACGCAAGGGGGTAATGAGCCAAGGCCGGCTCATGTACCCAGAATCACCTATAAATTATGAACAGAACATAATTCAAACAGAATCCTTAAAATAATATATTGTTTTATAAATAAATTTTTGTACACGATAATCCATATTAAATTTTTTTTCAGAAACATCCAAAAAAAAGTTCTATATTATTCTGTATCTTGCCATTTCAGCTAAGACATGCTACATATGCGTATTTCTCCTAAACCAAACCTTGTGTAAAATGCTAACTACATGGTTACATTGCATTCTCTATCTGAGCACTTAAGGTAAGACATGCTACATATCTGCATTGAACTAAAAGTAGACATTAGCGGAAAGAGACAATGACATGGTTAAATTGCATGAGCTAATATATTCCCATTTCAGCTAAGACATGCTACATATGCGTATTTCTCCTAAACCAAACCTTGTGTAAAATGCTAAATACATGGTTACATTGCATTCTCTATCAGAGCATTTAAGGTAAGACATGCTACATATCTGCATTGAACTAAAAGTAGACATTAGCGGAAAGAGACAATGACATGGTTAAATTGCATGAGCTAATATCTTCCCATTTCAGCTAAGACATGCTACATATGCGTATTTCTCCTAAACCAAACCTTGTGTAAAATGCTAAATACATGGTTACATTGCATTCTCTATCAGAGCATTTAAGGTAAGACATGCTACATATCTGCATTGAACTAAAAGTAGACATTAGCGGAAAGAGACAATGACATGGTTAAATTGCATGAGCTAATATCTTCCCATTTCAGCTAAGACATGCTACATATGCGTCTTTCTCCTAAACCAAACCTTGTGTAAAATGCTAACTACATGGTTACATTGCATTCTCTATCTGAGCATTTAAGGTAAGACATGCTACATATCTGCATTGAACTAAAAGTAGACATTAGCGGAAAGAGACAATGACATGGTTACATTGCATGAGCTAATATCTTCCCATTTCAGCTAAGACATGCTACATATGCGTATTTCTCAAAAAAAAACATTGTGTAAAATGCTAAATACATGGTTACATTGCATTCTCTGAGCATTTAAGGTATGACATGCTACATATCTGCATTTAAATAAAAGTAGACATTAGCGTCGGTAAATAACAAATTGTTAAATTGCATCCTATAGATGAACATGACGCTAACATTTTAAAACTACAGTGGCAATTGTCAAACTAATTAACCATGTTGTGCACAAATACTCACCAACGAGATAACCAGGGGGCATTTGTCTTTCCTCAAACTGTCTCCACAGGGACGACAGAGAGAGGATGCGGGCATCATGACAAGCACCTGCAAAATTCGCACACACATGCATAATCCTCATCCGTGCGTCACAAACATACTGCACGTTGAGGCTATGAAAAAGTTTGCGATTTCTGAAGGGCAAGTCATCAATTGGAGCACGCAGCGCAATGTGGGTACAATCAATGGCTCCCAAGACATTGGGCAATTGAGCAATATCAAAGAATTCCCGCTTCAGGCGCCTCCAATCACCATCATTTTGTGGGAATCCTATGTATTGCTTACTGATACGTACCATGGCGTCCAGAAAGTTATCAAACACCACAGAGAATGTACCTTGAGCCAGGTCATGCATGTACAGTTCTCCGGATTGAAAACTCCCGGAGGCCAGGACGTAAAGACAACTTAGCATCTTACTCATGCCGGGAACAGCAGTCCTTATTTGTATATGTGGCTCCAAATGAGGTTTAAGAAGCTCGTAAAGGCCAATGAGCTGTTCGCGATCGAGCCGATACTTATCAAAAACCTCAAAGTCACTCATGTTTTCCAAGGTGGGTCTCACCCTGTAGACACGAGGACCTCGAACCAGACGACCCCTTCGTCTCGGTCTGAGCCGCCGAGGCTGCCTGATTCGACCAACAGCTAGTTCGCCAATAGCAGCACCAGCAGTGTCTACCATGTCATCGTCATCCATCTTTCAAAACAGCGTAACAAGGTAAGCACTTGATCTGATGTGGATCACAAGTGATGCATTGGCCATGTTGTTTGGGGGATTTATAGTACAATTAGTCCAATGGTAGTGAGTTTGTAATGATTGCTGATTGTATTCACCTGTTTGTATGTGAGCGGCGCGAATGCTTTCACAGTGGGCGTTTTTTTTTTTGGGAGGAAATGTTGTTTTCACCCAATGAATCTCAATGTAAAAGTGTCAAATATCACACATACAGTGCATGTTTGTAATGTTTGTTCATATGCGTAATCAATATTTATTAAACGCGATCTTATAGTAACAAGCACACGTCCAGGCTAACATGAATGAAAGTGCATAGTTGTGTATAATGTGCATCGAATGTGATCGATCAATGTTGCTGCAATATTGTTTGTAAATGATAAAGTAACATCTGCCATCTGTAGTATTGTATATATAAGTGATTGCCGAGCTGTCAATATTGTACGCGTCCCTTTAAAATCGCAATAATAATTCCGAACTTCCCGTCTGCCATCTGTAGTATTGTATATATAAGTGATTGCCGAGCAGTCAATAGTGTATGCGTCCCTTTAAAATCGCAATAATAATTCAGAACTTCCCGTCTGCCATCTGTAGTATTGTATATATAAGTGATTGCCGAGCAGTCAATATTGTACGCGTCCCTTTAAAATCGCAATAATAATTCAGAACTTCCCGTCTGCCATCTGTAGTATTGTATATATAATTGATTGCCGAGATGTCAATATTGTATGCGTCCCATTCAAATCGCACTAATACTGAATAACTTCCGGCTGTCATCTGTAGTATTGTATATATAAGTGATTGCCGAGCTGTCAATATTGTATGCGTCCCTTTCAAATCGCACTAATGCTGAATAACTTCCGGCTGTCATCTGTAGTATTGTATATATAAGTGATTGCCGAGATGTCAATATTGTATGCGTCCCATTAAAATGGCACTAATACTGAAGAACTTCCGGCTGCCATCTGTAGTATTGTATATATAAGTGATTGCCGAGCTGTCAATATTGTATGCGTCCCTTTCAAATCGCCATAAAAAATCAGAACTTCCGGCTGTCATCTGTAGTATTGTATATATAAGTGATTGCCGAGATGTCAATATTGTATGCGTCCCATTAAAATCTCACTAATACTGAATAACTTCCGGCTGTCATCTGTAGTATTGTATATATAAGTGATTGCCGAGATGTCAATATTGTATGCGTCCCATTAAAATGGCACTAATACTGAATAACTTCCGGATGCCATCTGTAGTATTATATATATAAGTGATTTGCGATCTGACAATATTTCTTAATTGTCCCATTGAAATTTCAATAATAATGCTGTTCCAAACTGTTGTTTACGTATATGTTGTATTGTAGTATTGAGTGTTAAAGTTCCTAAAGGGGCGGTACAGTGGTGAATCTGTGATGTGCATGGTTGAATCTTCTAATGACGTCATGATATTATTAACCTGCCTATGTAGTTGTGAAATCCTCATTGTGTTGTTGTATTGTGCTACATTGTTATTGTGTGCTGAATAAAATCTAAATGTGTGCTTTGTGGTTGCGTGATGGGTGATGCGTGTTATGTACATGTATGTATATATTGTGATTGTGTCCCACATATGCTGACTTCTATATAGCGGTGTGGCATTGTTGTTCCTTCCCATAAAGTGACATCTGTAATCTGGTGTAATGATGTTCTTGTTGTACGTAATTCCTAATGGTTTCTGGTGATGGAATCATGATGTTAAAAGTACAGTAAAATCCTTATGTTGTGTTTTGTGATTCCTATAGAGAATGTAATGTGTTTTTCCCCCATCATTTGAATGCACATGTATGAGTGAATGTTAAAAGTAATATATGTGCATCCATGAGTGATCATGTGTTAAGCCTATGTAGATATGCTGTTGATGCAAGCATATGAGTTGAATAACTGAAATGCAATAATAAAGGTAAATGAGAGGTGTTTCCCATTGTGTACTGTTTGTGAATCCAGAAATGTTTACTGTTTTTTTTTTAAAGTTTAAATGTCATTTTATTTAAATAATAATGTGTTACTAGTGATGTGGATTTGTAGTTGATGTAATCTAAAAGTGTGAAACAATTTAATGGTGTTGTGAATATTCAATAATTAAAATCCATAAATCCACCATAGGGAAATAGTCATTTCTTAATCTATTTATCATAGCTGGGTCTAACGCATGAAATCATGTATTTTCTAGCGCTGGTATTTGGAGTTTTTCTGTCTACACTATTGGCGTGCGTTAGGGAAATGAGGGTTTCGCGTGCACGAGCACGTCTTCCCAATAGAAGTCAATGGAGGCTCTAAATATTTCTAATTTTTTTTTCTAAGACTGGTTTTCCTCATAAAGTGAGTGACGTCATGAGCTTGTGTGAAAAAGTAACTAAATCGTGTTCTTTTTGTAATAAATAAATATTTTGTGTATGTCATGTGGTGTATATTGTTTGTATGCATCGATGAGTGTATTTTGTGATAATGTTATTAGTTAGATGTAGGTATATGAGGGTCTTTTCCCGTGTGTCAATGTAAGTCAATTGGAAAATGGATTTGTGTTGTTTTTTTTCAAACACCCGAGATCTCGCAACTTTAATCCTTTGTATTTTGATGAAAAATTATTAAATATGAAAAATAAACATAGTGTAGTGTTTGTATGAGTGTAAGTGTACTTTGTGTAATATTTTTAATTTGATTCGTTGAATTTTTTTTTGTCTGTATATGTTTACTACTGGGTCTGAGGTGTCGGTAGAAATTTCAGCGTTAGGTGATTTTGGAGTGTCGGTAAATAAACTCTAAATACCGGAGTCCGTAAGAAACCCGCGTTAGGAGCCTCTAACGCTGGTTTTCACGGCTAACGCCGAACTCTAAATCTAGGCCTTAGACCTTAAAGGCCACCCCTAATTTGAATGCATTTTGACAGTTTTTCACCACTAGAGGGTGTTAGTTCATGTGTGTCATATAGATAACATTGAGCTCACGCACTTGATTGTCTAAAATGCAAGTCTGTCAAAAGAACTGAAATAAAGGGCAGTTTGCAGAGGCATAGATACAAGATAATTACAGAGGTAAGCTGTGTATTATTACAACTGTGTTGGTTATGCAAAACTGGGGAATTGGTAATAAAGGGATTATCTATCTTTTTAAACAACAAAAATTCTAGTGTTGACTGTTCATGGTCATTTATATTTACAGTTTACAAACAATACAATCGGAACCCTCATGAGTTGATTTTCTGTTTATCTCTTTTTTTTATCAATTTAAAGATATGATCAACAAAGTAGTAGGAGATACTATTGTCACACTATCCACAACATGTGATCAATCACTTCCCTGAGGGGACAATTAATGTGAATAAAAATAAAACTGTATAAATGAAAATATGTATTCCTATTTAATGCCATCATTTTACAGGGACAGTTAAAGGGACAGAAGGTGGAAATCATGTTTTATTGCAGCATAATTAATGTCACAAACTAGTTTTGTTTTTCTATATTTTTATACAGTCCTTCTTTTGATTTTTCTCAAGCAAACATCCTTCCAACAACTGCAATAAAATATTTGTAAAAAAGATGGGTAGTCACAACTACTATGGTAAGTTATTTTTTATAAACCGCTATAATTAATAATTTGGAAAATGTACAATGTAACACTATACACTTATAACTAGACTGATTGCTTAAAAATAGTTAATACAAATAATGTTATGACATCAATCAGTAAAATGGATATTTTGTTTTGTGCTTTGGGAGTAAAATAAAATTTATAATTTGTGTACATTTAGCTTTTGTTGTAGAAAATGTCTTAAATATCATATAAAGAGGTACAATCTGAATAAATAGAAGTGCCCAGTCTCCACAGTTGTTCTGATATTTTCTTAAATTATTTAACATAATCCTTTTCATTTATTTTTCTTAAGTGACAATAAATGGTTACCTGGAGCACAGGGAATGATTCTGTTGTTCCTTTCCTTTTAGGATGACAGACAGTGTCATTCTTTATAGATAGCTCAGTACTCAGCCACAAAACTATTCAGGGAAAATGTAGCATACGAAAATAATACATTAATTAGCAGAAATACATGACATATCATGATAGACCAAGTTGGACATACTTTGCATTTACAAGCTAAATTATCAAACTCTTATAACCCGTGAAGAGATTCATTCTACAAACTTGCTAATGGAAGTGTATTGCAAAACTGCTTCTATTGAACATTGAAATATATTTATTTCAATTTTGACCTCTCTATCCCTTTAACTAGAAATGGTGCTAATCAAGTAGAATTGGCAGCCCTCTACGCTAGTTTATATGGCCCTATGAAAAAGATTAATTAATAATCTGGACATTGTCAGGAAATATATTAATATCTGTGTGTTTTTATAGCCATAAATTGTATATGTTTACCTTAAGACTTCTAAAATATTGATATGTGGTCGCTAATGTGTTAGAAAGTTGGCCATCACTTATGTAAAATATTTTAATAAAAGATTTGAGCACACAAAGTTTAGAGACTTTGCATGCTACAATATTGGTGCTTGAAATATCCAGAAGGAGCTAATATCAGAGAAAAATAAACATACAAGAAGATATTTTTAGTAAACATGTATTAGAATTTTGTAATGGTAGTATAGAAAATCTTTGTATATTAAGTATAGCATATTTTCCTATAAATACTTTACTTATAGAAAATAAATGGAGTAGCATATTTTGCTTTTAACATTTTTAAAAAACATATTTTGAATTGTTGAAGCATTTTGGTTATTTTGTAATAACAAAATCCCAAATTAGTTTAAAATTGAATATATTTAAAATTAATTTTGAAGTTCACCTTAACTTAGATTCATACTTGTTACTAGTCCATCTGCTTTTGTACTAAGATGACTAGGATGATAACCATTTCCTGTATTAGTGATGTCATTACCAAATCAAATGTAAGTTATAAAAATGATCATCTTAAAGGAACATGAAAGTCAAAATAAAATTTTCATGATTCAGATAGAGTATGCAATTTTAAGATCCTTTCCTATCACTTCTGTTATCAAATTAACCATGTTCTCTTGGTATCCTTTGCTGAAAGAGCATAGCTAGATAGATTCATGAGCAGCAATAGGACCTAGCTGGTGATTGGTTGCTAAGCACATATGCCTCTTATCATTGGCTCATTATTTGTGCTCAGCTACTTCCTAGAATGCATCACTGCTCTGGAGCTATAACTAGAGAAATATAGAGACATAATATGTTACCAAATAAATATAGTTCTAAAACATAAATATATACATATGCGTGTGTGTATATGTGTGTGTGTGTGTGTTTAAAATCCCAATTTCTAAAAAAAAATTATTATGAAAAGCTGTATACTGTAAAACAATGTAATAATATTCATAGCCTTACAAAGATAAAAGTGTGTTTTTATTTGCATAGAGAGGATGATTTGGAGAAACATTACCTCGGTGAATGAATTTATATTTCTAGGACTGACCAGTAATCCACAAATAGAAGCTATTATTTTCCCTATAATCTTAGCAATGTACATTATTACCTTATTGGCAAACTTTTTCATTTTTGTGGCAACAATAACAGAAAGTAGTCTGCACACACCAATGTATTTTTTCATAACCAATCTGGCTTTTATAGACATTTGCTATTCTACCACAATTTCTCCTAGGATGTTGAAGGATTTAATGTCACAAAACAAAACTATTTCATTTGGAGAATGCTTAGGACAAATGTTTATTGGTCTTTCACTGGCAAATGCTGAGTGCATCTTACTTCCTGTAATGGCGTATGACCGCTATATGGCAATATGTTATCCATTACATTATACCTCAATTTTAACCAGACATGTCTGTATAAGGTTAGTATCTGGTGCCTGGATATGTGGGTGTGTTTTTGCCATTTTTATGGTTACCATTATTTTCAACTTACCCATGTGTGGTAATAATAAAATAAACCATTTTATATGTGAACCTCCAGAAGTTTTAGCTTTGGTATGTGTAGATTTAGTCTTTTTACAATATGCCATTTTTTTCCTTGGTTTGATATTGCTGATTACACCAATCACTTTTGTTCTTGCATCATATATAAAAATCATTCAAACGATCCTAAAAATATCTTCCACTGCTGGACGCAAGAAAGCATTCTCTACCTGCTCATCTCATATGATTGTTGTTACTTTGTTCTACGGTATGATCATGGTTTCATACTTAAAACCTATTACAGTATATGCAAGAGAACAGGACAAAATGATTGCTTTTGTTTATACAGTTATAACGCCAATGCTGAATCCACTGATCTATACACTTAGGAATAAAGAATTTAAAGCTGCTTTGAAGAATATATATAAAAAGAAAATGAATTTGTTTTTCAGTTAATACCTTTAGTAATAGTAGTTTTTTTTTTTTTTTTACAAATCATGGCCCCATATTCAAGCCTTTAGAGATACTATGCAGAAAATTTGAACTATTCTATTCCAATCTTAGAAGAGGAATTATATATGAGGTAAATCTGGAATGTTTTTTTCTGCATTTATATTGGGTAAGCAAAATATGAGAAATACAATTTTTTTCATGGTACTCTCAGATCCAACATGAAACCAAAATATGTTGAGATAATGAAAAACTATACATGGCGACTGATGGCAACAGACTTTAGTGTTTCAACTCAGGTATTTAACTTCACTACAATCCTTAAGAAAAAGGTAGCAAATTATTTAGTTGCACAAATCCCTGTAGGCCTTAATGGGGATTTTATGTAGAAAATCATTTGATATGTTTTTTCTAATGAACTGTAGTCCACATCATTATTATTTCATAACAAGTATGGTTTCAGCAACATTAGTTTATTTTGTTAAATGAAGACATGAAGGTTTATTAAATATAAACTGATCATAAACTAATTGTACAAAACGGTAACCATTTAACAAAACAAAACGATATGCAGTAAAAAAACAAAAAAACAGGCAAAATGTATTATCAAGAAGGTAAGGCTAAAGAACTGGAGAAATCCATAAATCATGCATAGACTCATGTGAAAATGTGTTCTCTGGTGAATTGGAATACCGTAATTGCAAGTGCACAGTACAAAGAATTTGCCAGTTTGTCATAATGCAAAGCCATGAGAGAACTTTTATAAAAACATGTGAAATCCTTTAGAAAACCATGTGAAAACTGGATTTTGTATAGATTTGAAGCTCTAACAGATTTGATTAGAGCCCCACTGACCCTTTCTTCATACTTCTTTTGTGATCAAGAGTAGATGTTCTTCTGTTTCCCCATATATTTATCAAACCCCCAATTCATTTAGCAGTTTATCTGCAGAAAGAAAAATATGTTATAGTAGAAAACTTTTGATCAGTTTCTCTTAGATAAATATATTTGTTTACTTTTCATGAGGGAAAGATTTGGATTTGTCTCCATACGTCAACCAATTATATAATGAATTTGATTTTAACATAAACTAGATTTTACTTTAAGGCAGCTTAGAAATGCTGTCATTAAATATGTACGTGCTTAGTGACAAGACAGTATCTTTGCCATTGGATTAGATGTAGGTATACAATACAACAGAATAACTGTACTCAAAAACGTCCTTACCGAATGCCAACAACACATACATTGAGGATATTCTTATCTTTTCTTGGCACAGCTGGTTTATTGTGGACCCTATTCCTTTTAATTAGGCTCTGCACAAGTACAAATAATTTCAAACCTGGCCTGTTAAGCTTCTCTAACAACAGTTTGTGAACTTTTGCAATAGATTGCTTTCAACACTTTCTTAGGGCCCGGCTCTCTACCTCTCTGATCTGGCAAGATTGTATAAGAAGCCTCTACAGTATTATGAGGCCCCTTTGGAAACACTTTTATGTGTATTCTTAAAAAATAAATATACATTTTTAATAAACTTTAATAGACCTAAAAAAAACTTTAGCAAATTTTTTATGATGTGTAATTTATAAATTGAATAAACTATGACACATATTTAACATGAACAACTAATGAACATGTAGATGGGATTTTAAAGGGGGAAATCACCCAAGATAAGCAGCATTCATTTCAATAGCATTTAACATTTCATCCTTCCTTATTAATTTATATCTATGTGGCAGTTCCATACAGCAATGTGTGACACAGTTTGGCACTTTGTTTATGGAATAATTATAGTTATCAACACTTGTCTACCTAGAGGTACTCAAACCATATTCCAGTTTTCCTTTTGAAATCATATGCCGTTAAAATCCATTGAGTGAATGAAAATAAGTGAAACTTTAGCCTCTTTTTTCAAAATATATGAAGTAATAATGTTCCTGAAAGAAAATTCAGAGATATCTTCACCATATGCTGAACTTTTGAAGGTGATGTACTATTCAACTTGGACAAAAGCAGAGGCATAGACGAGTATGATGACTTCCCCTGAATGGAATCAGCAGCATTTCTTTGAGAGAATTTAGTAAGTAAAGTTGTAAGCAAGATTTTAAACGTCCTTTTGAGATAAGTAATTATAATGCTTCATATCACTTGATGCAGTCATGTTCATCATTCTCCTTCCATGAAGTGCTCTATTTTATCGGGGCTCATGTGTACAACAATACTCTTTAAGCTATTCAGTTAAGATAATTTTTGTCCATAGTCCTAAATTCAGCATAAAACGAATAAAGTCTAAGATGATCCTGTAAGTACCCAAGTGCTGTCTCATTTATATATATCTCATTTATCTGCAGATTTTTTACCTGAATAGATCAGAAACAGACATATTTTTAATAGTATTATAGTAACAGTTTGAGATAGACCTATAATTACAAGTGATATCTGTTTCCAGAGAGCAGATTGCCTCTTTTAGCTGTTCTTGTAAGATTAGAAGAGTTTTCTGCAGTTAACATGAAGTGTTAGATTTAGATTAATATATCATTAGATTGATTTAAACTACAAAAAAGCTATTCTTGATCATTCTGCAGATTTCAAATCAAATATCTTTGCCATTCATTAGAAAGTTGTCTTCCAAAAACATCAAGCTTTACTTAAGTATATATTGACATCCTTTTTAGAATGAGATCATGTAGAGAGCTCTAAAAGTAGTGCCTCTACTTTTACAGTAGCACAGCCACTTTATCTCCAGATAGTAAAGTAACCACAGGGATGATTTAGTGTTATTTGTGCTTCTTTAAAAGGACAGTAAAGTCATAATTAGACATTAATTTTAAACAACTTTCCAATTTACTTCTATTACTTAATTTGCTTCCTTCTCTTGTTATCCTATGCTAAAAGGTTTATCTCGGTAAGCTCAGTAGCAGCAATGAACCTAGGTTCTAGCTGCTGATTGGTGGCTGCATATATATTCAGATTGTTATTGGCTCACCCATGTGTTCAGTTAGAAACCAGTAGTGCATTGCTGCTCCTTCAACAAATGATACCAAGAGACTGAAGCAAATGTGATAATAGAAGTAAACTGGAAAGTTGTTTAAAATTGTATGCTCTACCCAAATCATGAAATATTTTTGGGGGGTTTCATGACCCTTTAAGTAGTGCCCACTACCTGTTAGCTCTCAAAATGGAGAAATTTGTAAGCTTTAAGAGTATGTTTCCTAGCAACACTGCTGCTGATCCTATAAAAAACTGCACCCTTTTCACCTTTTAACTGCTTTAGTAACTTAAACACAAAAGCTACAAATCAGAATTTCCAACCATCCTAGATCCAGTAAGACTCTCATGTTGTCACAGGTTGGAAGGCTTGCCCACTTTCCAACTGAAAGATTACCTGGCCAGGGCAAATGCCTGAGTTTTTGGGACTGCCCCTGTTCCACCATGAACTAAATCCTCCCAGCCCTGTCCACTACATGTCCCATCTCAGACTAACACACCTACAGACCATCTGTTGCATCTCACCCACAAAAATTGGTGGACCTTCACCCACAAGTCTTCTCAACTCTTCTGGAAAAATTTGGGAGGTATGATTGAGAAATATATATATCCTTTATTTATTTATGCTAAATCTTTGTTTTGTTTTGTCTAGTATTTTTCTTTCTCCATTCTATTTTTGTGCAGCTTTTGTTTATCTTTTTTTCTTGTACTTTTTGTTTAGAGGATTGTATTAGGTTAAGGTGATATTAAAGTTAATTTGTTAGTTTTCACATCATTTTTTTCCCTTTCTGTTTAGGTATGGCTAGGAGTGAAGATAGTCTTAGAGGGAGGTGTGAATAAAAAGTTTGGGGGAATGGGGTACAGGAATGATTGTTTAGCTAGTGGAGTGAGCAGAGAGAAAAGGATGAAAAGTAAATTCTCACTGATTCCTTGTGTGAATACAACCTTTGTCTTCTGATTCACAGACCAGTGTTCTGGCTGCGAGCTACTTAGAAACTTTCGCTATTGAGAAAATCATATTAATGATCAGTCTCCTGATTCTCTTGCTGTTCTGCATACACCTGATCCCCCAGGTGTGTTTCATTAGTAATCAGTCCTGTTTTAAAAGCTGCCTTAGAGTTGGTTTGTAAGGCAGTTAGGGATATAGGAAGAATTTTGTGGGTTTGTGCTACCTAGGAGGAGAGTAACAGAGAGGGGGATGATGCCTGGGCGTAGAGCAGGAGAGGGTTGTGGTGGGGATAGGAGCACTCAGTCTGTAGGAACATACAGGTGCGGAGCATGAACTTGCTGGTCTTTCCTCTCAGAAGGTTGAGATCATGGAAGAGCAGTATAGTGTGGAGTAGAAACTGGTTCTCATTAGAAGCATATGTGCAGAGGGGGCTGCAAAGGAAAGGCTACATTTCTAGGCAGGGTCGGCTCTAAGGGGGGGGCATTGGAGGGCAATGCCCCCCCAAATGGAATGCTGTGCCCCCCAGGGCAAAAAAAGTGATTTAAAAAAAAAAATCTTTTTTTTTTTTTTACATTTTAAAAGTGACGGAACGTCCAGGGTCCCAAATGTCGCATCAACCATTTGCAGCCACTGGACCGCCACTGGAGGGCCCAGATAATCTCTTTACTCTCCTGTATTTACAACGAGATAACAAATAAAGTTGCATTTCCCTGCTGGTGCTCTCACAGTTAACCTAGGGCTTGCAATGCCCCTCCTCCTGCTAGCCCACTTACTACAGAGCTGAAGTGAGATGGTAACATCATCAGACCTCTGCAGGAAGTCCTGGGAGAAGCTAACAGTCAGTGAGAGGGAAGGCAGAAGTAATTTTGTGAAAACACAGCCGTATAACCAATGTGTGTGTGAGAGTAGTATCCCTTCCCTATTGTGCTTTATATCCTGGCAGCCACAGATAAACAAGTAAATTGGGAATTCCTTGGTTTCCCCACTGCAGGTCACACAAAACAAGTGTGCATTGTGCCTGCTTTATCTGCAGTGATCAGTGTAAAATGTGTGTCAGATTATAGGTGCTCAAATACACACACTTCAAATGTAGCTGTGGAACAATGAGTGAAATAGCCTTATGTTTATTATTTACATGTTTCAAAACATCTCCTATTTGTCCCCAAGGTTATTTTATTATATATATATACACACACATACACACAATACACACACTGTGTGTATATATATATATATATATATATATATATATATATATATATATATATATATATATATTGTTTGTGTGTATATATATATATATGTGTGTGTGTGTGTATATACATATATACCGTGTGTATGTGTGTAAATGTATATATATATATATATACACACACACACAGTGTGTGTGTGTGTGTATATATATATATATATATATATATATATATATATACACACACAGTATATATATATAATTTGTGTGTATATATATACTGTATATACTGTGTGTGTGCTGGTAAATATCATTAATAATATCTGTACAAGTAATGTACTGCTTGGCACTCAAACTTATTGTCACATAAAAGCTTATTTGATCATTAGTAGGGTCATTGGTAGAGCTACACATGCAAACAGTGTCCACTGGCTGTGTCATATGTGGGAGACATTCCTGAGATATGACAAATGTAACCCCTACACTGCCATAAATCTGGTAAATGTAACTGCTGCAGCACTGCCAGACATCTTATAAATGTAACCCCTATACTCCTTGAGATATGACACATGACATGTAACCGCTGCACTTCCAGAAATATTAACAAATCTAGCTCCTGCACAGCCAGAGATCTGATAAATGTAACCCCTGGACTGCCACAGTAGGTCTGCTCTTATTTTGACTCTCATACATGCTTTTTAAATGCGTGCCCCCTCGTGAAAAAAAAAAATGCCCCCCATTTCATTCGTTCTGGAGCCGACCCTGTTTCTAGGGCAACATTCACAGCATGAAACAAGTAGTTAAAGAGAAAATAGCCATAGAGAAAAACCATGCCAGGAAATCTGAAAGAGGCCAACCACATAAATTTGTCTACTCTTGCTGGAAGGTGTTGCTGGGAGCAGTCATAACGGTTATTGGGATTCCAGAAATCATCAATAGCTTAAATGCAGCATGTAAGTTTAAAATGCTAATTTTGTATTTAACAATGTAAAAATTATTTAAAAGGAATATACAGCATTATTGGTAAATCTGTAATTTATTTCCAACCTTTTTTTATCAATATGGGGCAGATTTATCAAGGCTGAATGGCCCATGATGCCCCTGTTTCCATGCAAGCCTCCATGCGAGCCGGAAACAGCATTTAAGAAGCAGCGGTCTTAAGACCGCAGCTACTTAACTTGTCCGCCTGCTCTGAGGCTGCGGACATCAATCCGCCTGATCGCATATTATCAGTTTGATTGACACCCACTGCTATCGGCTGATTGGCCACAAATCTGCAGGGGGCGGCATTGCACAAGCAGTTCACCAGAACTGCTTGTGCAATGTTAAATGCCAACAGTGTTTGCTGTCGGCATTCAGTGATGTCTGGCGGACTTGATACACTATAATGTATCATGTCCACCAGACATTGGTAAATCGGCCCCTAAGTGTGTGTTCTAAATTCCAGCCAAAACTCCATATGTCTCAATCACCAAGATTAAAAGTTGTGCGCTAAACCCGGTGCGTAAATAACGCAAAAAAAATAGCGGTACCACACTTTCCATAGCGCTGCCATTACAGGTTACACAAAAACTTCTTTTGATGTGTGTTATGGTGCATTAAGCTCCATACCGCACAAAAGCCAAGGCCTGACTTTACGTGCTTGTGCACATTTTCCCCCATAGACATCGATGGAGAGAAAAAAACTAACATAACACCTGCGATCGCGGAATGGATATCGCTATAACGCAATCCCCATTAATGTCTATGGAGAAAAGAATGTTATGTAAAAACCTAACACCCTAACATTAACCTAGTCTAAATACCCCTAATCCGCTGCCACACGACATCACTGACTCTAAATAAAGCTATAAACCCTAAACCACCGTCCCCACACATCGCAACTACTATAATAAAGCTATTAACCCCTAAACCACCGCCCCCTAACATAGCACCTACTATAATAAATAAATGTGCCCCCCCATCGCGAAACACTAAATTAAACTATTAACCCCTATACCTAACACCCCCTAACTTTAAATGAAACTTACAATACAACTACCATAAAATAAATAAAAACTTACCTATGAAATTAAAAAAAAATAAGCTTAAACTATACAAAAACCTAACATTATTATTTTAAAAACTGAAATAAACGAAAAATAAAAAACCTAAGTTACAAAATAATAAAATTCTAACACTAATAAAAACTAAAAAAAGAACATTACCAGAAAAACAAACACTAAAAAAAAAAAAAAAGATTACTAAAATAATCAGCCAATAGGATCTCTTATCTGATTTGCATTTTTCAGCCAATAGGAATGCAACAGCACCCCAATATAAACGGTGTACCTTGCATTCAATCTTCAGTGTGTGGAGAACAATCGCATGAAGAGGATACACGTCACTGAAGAACGCCGCCGCTCAAGGGGACTAGCACTCCGGATGAGGACCAGCGCTCTGGATCTGTGCATCGCCGAAGACCGCTCCGCATCTCTGGGAAGAAGATAGAAGATAATGCCACCCTGAAATAAAATCTTCGCCACATGGATGAAGACTTTGCTCCGTCTGGACTTCCGGACTTCAGGAACGGTGAGAATATTTTCTGGGATTAGTGTTTTTTTGGGGTGTTTTTTTTTAGATTAGGGTTGTTTTTTTTTTTAATGGGCACTAAAGAGCTGATTGCCCATACAAATGCCTCTTTATGGGCAATGGGTAGCTTAGGTTATTTTTAGTGACTTAAGTTTTTTTATTTTGGGGGGTTGGTTGGGTGGGGGGGTTACTGTTAGGGGGGACTTTGTCATTTTTTTAGGTAAAAGTGCTGTTTAATTTAGGGCAATGTTTATTGTTAGCTTAGCGGGTGTTTTTATTATGTGGAGGCTTTTTTGTTTTTATAGGGGTATTAGATTAGCTTTAATTTTTATTATTTTGAATAATTTTGTTTATTATTTTTTGTAATCAAATGGCTAGATTACGAGTTTTTGTCGGTAAGGCTGTGCGGTGCTAACGAGCCTTTTTTTCTCACCGCTCACTTAAGACAACGCTGGTATTACAGGTGTTCTTCAAGCCGGCGTTAGCCTCAGAAAAGTGAGCGTTGAGCAAAATTTAGCTCCACATCTCACTGTAATACCAGTGCTGCTTACAGTAGCGACTCCTAAAGCAGCCCCATTGTTTCCTATGGGGAAATACAATTTATGTCTGCACCTAATACCCTAACATGAACCCAGAGTCTAAACACCCCTAATCTTGCACTTATTAACCCCTAATCTGCCGCCCCGACATCGTCGCCACCTACATTATATTATTATCCCCTAATCTGCCGCTCCGGACACCGCCGCCACCTACATTATACTTATTAACTAATCTGCTGCCCCCAACATCTCCGAACCCTACATTATATTTATTAACCCCTAATCTGCCGCCGCAAACGTCGCCGCCACTATAATAAGTTTATTAACCCCTAAACCTGCAATCAGCCAATAGAATTGAGCTTGCATTCTATTGGCTGATTGGAACAGCCAATAGAATGCGAGCTCAATCCTATTGGCTGATTGGATCAGCCAATAGGATTGAACTTCAATCCTATTGGCTGATTGCATCAGCCAATAGGATTTTTCCTACCTTAATTCCGATTGGCTGCTAGGATTCTATCAGCCAATCGGAATTGAAGGGACACCATCTTGGATGACGTCACTTAAAGGAACCTTCATTCTTCAGTCGCCGTCAGATGGAAGAGGATGCTCCGCGTCGGATGTCTTCAAGATGGACCTGCTCCACTCCGGATGGAAGAAGATAGAAGATGCTGCCTGGATTAAGACTTCTGCCAGTCTGGATGTCCTCTTCTGCCCGGATCGGCTGAAGACTTCTGCCCCTCTGGAGGTCCACTTGTGCCCGGCTGGGTGAAGACGGCTCAAAGTAGGGTGATCTTCAAGGGGGTAGAGTTAGGTTTTTTTAAGGGGGGATTGGGTGGGTTTTAGAGTAGAGTTGGGTGTGTGGGTGATGGGTTTTAATGTTGGGGGGGTATTGTATTTTTTTTACAGGTAAAAGAGCTGATTACTTTGGGGCAATGCCCCGCAAAAGGCCCTTTTAAGGGCAATTTGTAATTTAGTATAGGGTTGGGAATTTTATTATTTTGGGGGATTTTTTATTTTATTAGGGGGATTAGGTGTAATTAGTTTAAAAAATTGTAATTCTTTTTTTATTTTCTGTAATTTAGTGTTTGTTTTTTTTGGTACTTTAGAGGGGAGAGGGTGTACAGCTCACTTTTTCCAGCAATCGTAATATAGGCGTTAGGAAAATCCCATTAAAAAGATAGGATACGCAATTGTAGCTAGCTTAGGGTTTATTTTATCAGTAAGTATTTAGTTTTAAATAGGATTAATTTATTTAATAGTAGTAATTTCATTTTGTTTTATTTAAATTATATTTAAGTTAGGGGGGGTTAGACTTAGGGTTAGACTTAGGTTTAGGGGTTAATAAATTTAATATAGTAGCAGCGACATTGTGGCTGGCAGATTAGGGGTTAATAAATGTAGGTAGGTGTCGGCGATGTTAGGGACGGCAGATTAGGGGTTAATAAAATTTAACTAGTATTTGCGAGGCGGGAGTGCGGCGGTTTAGGGGTTAATATATTTATTACAGTGGCGGCGATGTCCGGTCGGCAGATTAGGGGTTAAACATTTTAGTTAAGTGTTTGCGATGGAGGGGGGGCTCGGTTTAGGGGTTAATAGGTAGTTTATGGGTGTTAGTGTACTTTGTAGCACTTTAGTTAAGAGTTTTATGTTACGGCGTTAGCCCATAAAACTCTTAACTACTGACTTTTAAATGCGTTAGGAGTCTGTACAGGAGAGGGTGTATCGCTCACTTTTTCCAGCAATCGTAATACTGGCGTTAGAAAAATCCCATTAAAAAGATAGGATACACAATTGACGTAAGGGGATTTGCGGTATGCGAAAATCGCGGAAAAAAAGTGAGTGGTACACCTGTACCTGCCTGACTCGTAATACCAGCGGGCATTAAAAAGCAGTGTTGGGACCCCTCAGCGCTGCTTTTTAAGGCTAACGCAAGACTCGTAATCTAGCCGATAGTTTTTTTTATTTTTCGTAATTTTAGCATTTTTTTTTTTTTGGTAATGTTATTTTTTTTTATTTTTTAATATTTTAGTGTTAAACTAGGGAGATAATTAAAATATTTTACATTACAATCTTATAAACATTAAACAATTAGTTTTCAAAGAGATATTTGCATATAGATGTTGAGATATCTAGACATATCTATATATATTCATATACATATCTCGCAATAAATAGATACAGTATATCTGTTCAAAAATCATCACATATATAGAGAAATATTTATTTAGAATTAAATAAAACATATTTCATTCAATATTTCGAAAACATTCTCGCAATTTGAAATATTTGCATTTTCATGTACACTTTTCGAGGAGAATACGTCATGGGCTTTTCACAACATATTTGGGTTTTGGTGTTGTTGTTTTTTCTATTTGTCTTCTTACTTTACTTCTATGGGGAATACGTGAAAGTGCATGCGATTTGGCAGTTTGCACTATGCAGCTTAAAGCACACGCAAAAACATAATTTATACTTACCTGATAAATTATTTTCTTTCCTGGCATGGAGAGTCCACAAATCCATTCAATTACTAGTGGGAATTCAACTCCTGCCCACCAGGCGGAAGCAAAGAACACCCCAGTAATGCTTCAAGTATCCTTTGACTACCCACAATCACCAGTCATTCAGCCCGAGGAATTATGGAAAGAAAAGAAGACACAAAGGGATAGAGGTGCCTGAGATTTAGAAAATGACAAAAAGCCATCTTAAAATAGGGGCGAGTCCACAAATCCATTCAATTACTAGTGGGAACCAATACCAAAGCTAGAGTTCCACAGAATGCTTGAAGAACTTTCCTCCCAAAAGAAGATTCAGCTGAAGCAAAAACATCAAATTTGGAATATTTGGAAAAAGTATGCAATGATGACCAAACGGCCACCTTGCAAATCTGTTCCATAGAAGCATCATTCTTAAAGGCCCAAGAGGAAGCGACAGCCCTAGTGGAGTGAGTTGTAATTTTCTCTGGAGGCTGTTGTCCAGCTGTCTCATAAGCCAATCGAATAACACTTCTCAACCAGATGGAGAGAGTTGACGAAGTGGCCTTCTGACCATTCCGTTTACCAGAAAAGACAACAAAAAGAGCAGATGATTGATGAAAATCTTCTATAACCTGTAAATAGAACTTCAAAGCATGCACAACATACAAATTGTGCAACAACCGCTCCTTCTTAAAGGAAGGATTAGGACAAAAAGAAGGAACAACAATTTCTTGGTAAATATTGCATTCCAAAACCACCATAGGTAGGAATCCTAATTTACTATGGAGAACCCCCTTACCCGCATGAAGAATAAGATAAGGAGACTCACACAGTAGAGCAGAAAATTCCATAACTCTATGGGCAGAGGAAATTGCCAACAGAAACAAAAACCTTCCAGAACAATAACTTAATACCAACAGATTGCATAGGCTCAAATTGAGTCTGCTACAAAACTTTAAGAACTAGATTAAGATTCCAAGGAGGATCAATTGACCTAAACACAGGCCTGATTCTAACCAAAGCCAGGACAAAAGATTGAACATCTGGCAAAATTGCCATACGCTTCTGCAGAAGAATCTGACCCTTTAGGGTACTGATTGATAAACCCTTCTCCAGGTCCTTCTGAAGAAAGGACAGAATATGGGGAATTCTCACCTGACTCCAAGAAAAACCCTTATATCCCCACCAATGAAGGTATTTACGCCATACCTTATAATAAATATTGCGAGTAACAGGCTTACAAGCCTGAATCAAAGTCTCAATAACCTTCACAGAAAAACCTCATCTGTACAAGACTAAGCTTTCAATCTCCAAGCAGTCAGCTTCAGAGAGACTAAGTTTAAATGGAGGAAGGGACCATGAAGTAGAAAATCACTCCTCAGAGGCAATTTCCAAAGGGGAAATGACGACATCTTTGCTAGGTCTGCAAACCAAGTTCTGGGAGGCCAAGCTGGAGCTACTAGAATCACCGAAGCCTGCTCCTGTTTGATATGAGCTATCACCCAAGGAAGGAGGGCAACCAGAGGAAAAAGATAAATTAGCACTACCAGGGCTGCTTAAGGATCTCTTGCTCTTGCGCCATATCTTGGAAGCTTGGCTTTTAGATGAGATGCCATCAGATCCAACTCCGGAACTCCCCATTTGATGGTTAACATGCAAAAACTTCCAGATAGAGAACCCATTCCCCTAGATGAAACATCACCTCCTTAATAGCTAACAAGCTCTGAGTTCTTTCTTGGTGGTTGATATACAGCACCGAAGTAATGTTTTCCGAGTGAAATTGTCATGCTCGGATGAGCAGGTTCTGGGGTATGGAGCTTATGCAAGGTGGTGGCAGGCTTGAATACTGAAAGGGGCCAGTGGTATGTGCTTCTTTCTGAAATTACCCCTATTAGGCATGTTTAAGAAAACAGTTAAAGGGACACTGAACCCAATTTTTTTCTTTTGTGATTCAGATAGAGCATGCAATTTTAAGCAACTTTCTAATTTACTCCTATTATCAATTTTTATTTGTTCTCTTGCTATCTTTATTTGAAAAAGAAAGTCCAGTACCTTGGACAGCACTTGTTTATTGGTGGATGAATGTATCCACCAATCAGCAAGAACAACCCAGGTTGTTCACCAAAATGGGCCGGCATTTAAACTTACATTCTTGATTTTCAAATAAAGATAACAAGAGAATGAAGAACATTTGCTAATAGGAGTAAATTAGAAAGTTGCTTGAAATTGCATGCTCTATCTGAATCACAAAAAGAAAAAATTTGGGTTCAGTGTCCCTTTAAGCAAGTAAGTTTATTGCACAGGAAGGAAACTTGGAGGATGGAAGCAGGTTAAGTGAGCAGGCATGCCCACACCAGAACTGGAGTCTGAGGTAATGCCCACGATAGGTCCAGAAACAGGAGTGCAAACTTAGGCTTAGCACAGAAGGTGCCCAATGGAGGCTGAGACAGAAGGTGCCCAATAGAGGTGAGGCATGAGGTGCCCAATGGAGGCAGAGGCAGGAGTTGCCCAATGGAGGCCAAAGCAGGAGGTGCCCAATGGAGGTCAAGACTGGAGGTGCCCACTTGAGGCTGAGACTGGAGGTGCCCACTTGAGGCCCAGACTAGAGATGCCCACTTGAGGCCCAGACTAGAGGTGTCCACTTGAGGCCGAGACTGGAGGTGCACACTTGAGGCCGAGACTGGAGGTGCCCACTTGAGGCCGAGACTGGATACACTGGAACTGCTGAGACAGGCTGAAGACACAGGATACACAGGTACTTCTTTAACAGATTAGAGACACAGGATACACAGGTTCTTCTGTGACAGGCAGGAGACACAGGATACACATATACTGCTGTGACAGGCAGGAGACAAAGGATACACAGATACTGCTGTGACAGGCTCGAGACACAGGATACACAGATTCTGCTGTGGCAGGCAGGAGACACAGGATACACAGATACTGCAGTGGCAGGCAGGATACACAGGATACACAGATACTGCTGTGGCAGGCAGGATACACAGGATACACAGATACTGCTGTGACAGGCTGGAGACACAGGAAACACAAGTACTGCTGTGACAGGCTGGAGACACAGGATACACAGATGTTTGGTGGGGCGGATACCCGAAAAACTGGTAGCAGAGACTCTATGCAAAACTTGGCACACATGCAGTATACTGAAACTTGAAAAAGTTTGGATGCAGAAGTAGGTGACTGGAACTTTGCAAATATGCTTAGCAGCACTTGGGTACATGTGTACAACTTGGTAAGTGTCCTTTGTAGGGCTAGGCACCGAAACAGGATCCCAGGGAAGCAGAATGATGCCACAGAAAGCGGAAACAGGCTGGTACAGAGAGAATAGTCAGGAGACAAGCCAAGGGTCAGATTCCTGAGAGCAGTTTGAACAGTCACCATATCCAGGGAGAATCCAATAGAATAGACAGGGTACAAGGCCAGGTTCGGTAAACAGAAAAGCAGTCCAATCTTTCATCAAAACCAAGGGAGATCCAAAAGGGTAGTCAGAGAACAAGCCAGGTTCAGAAACCAAACAGGAAATACAGGCAACACAGGCAAGGACAAAGGCACTAACACTGGAACAGGATAAATCCTTATATCAGAGCAGGAAGTGGATTGTAAAGCAGCCTTTATAGGGAGCTGATTGCAAAACCACCTGCAGCTGACAAGGAGGTGGAGCCAGAGAGCAATCCTCTGCAGGTAACAGGTCTCCAAAAACTTCAGGCAAATGCAAAGCCCTCTTGTGGCGCAGGAATAGAGAAATAGACTGGAAACCAGGAGGGCAGAGTCCCTGAGATCTTAGGGACCCCTAAACTGCTCTCCAGCCTAACAGGCTCGCATACGTGGTCACAATCTCCCAAGAAGGTCTTAGGAAACAAGTGCCCTGAGACATGTAGTCCTTGGAGATCCACCAAGAATAAAAAATCCTTGTCTGAGAGTCTAAAACTATCCAAATGGTCTTCATTTCATTGACTGAGCATACATAACTGGAGAAGTCTCAGATGGAAGTGGAATACTGTCCATGGATGCCACCATGAGACCAATTACTTCCATGCATACTGCCACTGATGGATTAACAGAGGACTGAAGAGAATGACAGGCCTCCAGAAGCTTGAATTTTCTGACCTCCATCAAAAAAAATCTTCATAGATACTGAGTCTCTGATTGTCCCCAGAAAACATATCCTGGTACTTGGCACCAAGGAACTTTTCCCTAGATTCACCTTCCACCCCGTGAGAACGGAGAATGACTAACAGAGATTCTGTATGGGATCTTGCTAGATGGTGCCTGAACCAAGATATCGCCCAGGTATGGAGCCACTGCAATCCTTAGAGACCTGGCCACAGCCAGAAGAGCCCCTAGAACCTTCGTAAAGATTCATGGAGCTGTGGCGAGGCCGAAAGGAAGGGCTACAAATTGGAAATGTTGATCCAAAAAAGCGTACCTCAGGAACTTTAAATATTCCCTGTGGATAGGCACATGAAGATACGCATCCTTTAGGTCTATGGTGGTCATAAATTGACCCTCCTGAACCAGAAGGAGAATAGAATTAATAGTCTCCATTTTAAAGAACAGAACCTTGAGAAACTTGTTGAGAGACTTGAAGTCTAGAAAGAGATTCAAATAAAATCCCTAACCCTTTTCTGCTAGAGGAACTGGGATAATTACTACCAGAGAAGACAGATCCCTTATGCAGTTTAAGAAGGCCTCTTTTTTTACCTGGTTTAAGATAATCTTGATAATCAAAATCTATCCCTGGGGGGACAAGATTTGAATACAATCCTGTATCCCTGTAGACTACATCCACTGCCAAGAATCTGGAATGCTGCAAATCCAAGCCTGCTAAAAGAAGGAAAGCCTGCCCCCTACCTGATCCAGAATTGGTCCCTTCATGCTGACTTAGCATCAGCGGAAGACTTTCAGGACTGCTTACCCTTTTTCCAGGGCTGGCTAGCTCTCCAAGAAGTCTTGGCTTGCTTAGATTTAGAAGAGGAAGATTTCTGTCCCTTAAAGTTATGAAAGGAATGAAAATTAGAAGTCTGATGACCATTGGGTCTATTCCTCTTATCCTGTGGTAAAAATATTCCTTTTCCACCACTAACCGTGTAAATGATCTCTGCCAGACCAGAACCAAATAAAGTCTTACTCTTAAAAGGTAGAGACAGAAGTTTGGATTTGGAAGTCACATTCGCAGACTAAGATTTTAACCAAAGGGGTCTGCGGGCTAGTATCAAAAAACTAGAAATCTTGGTTCCCAGCCTGACAACCTGCATACTGGCATTACAGATAAAAGTATTAGCCAACTTTAGAGCCTTGATCCTATCGTGGATCTCCTCTATAGTAGTCTCCTCTGAAATTAGAACAGACAATGAGTCACATCAATAAGAGGCTGCACCAGTAACTGACGCAATACTAGCAACTGGTTGCCACTGCTATCCCTTATGAAGAAACATTTTTCTTTAAAAACCCTCCAGTTTCTTATCTATAGGGTCTCTAAAAGAGGAACAATACTCAAGAAGAATAGTAATTCTCTTGGCTAAGGTAGATATAGCGCCCTCTACTCTAGGAACAGTGCGCCAACAGATCTTGCACTGAATCAGCTACAGGAAACATCTTTAAAAACACAGGAGACTGGTTAAAATAAACAACCGGCTTCTCCCATTCCTGAGATATAATGTCAGACATGCGATCTGGAACAGAAAAACCTCCACAGATTTAGGTTTGACATCAAAAACTCTATTCAGTTAATTAGCCTTCTTAGGAGCCTCTGCAACTGTTTCAGAGTCATCCAAAGTAGCTAACATCTCCTTCAAAAATAAATGGAGATGCTCCAGTTTAAATCTAAAATTAACCTCCTCGGAATCTACTGTACTTGGAATTGCAAATTCTGAATCAGAGATCTCGTCCTCAGAAGCTGCAGAGGAATGATCCTCTCTAGATAACTGGGAAAGACTAACCAAATCAGTCTTGGCGGAATCAGAAACCATAGAATTGTTCTTAGATTTTCTCTTCCTTTTATCAGAACTAGTTAAAGCACTTATGGCTGCAGAAACTGCAGAAGTCAACTGCACTGCAAAAATCTTTAGGCACACAAACACTCCCAGAAACTGACTGAGAGGAACCCCAGGACACTGCATGTGAATCTGTCAAAGACTGGGACATGTTAGAGGAAGGCTGAGACAACTCCTGAACAGCATTATCCTGAGAAAAAGAAGGCTCAGATAAGAAATCCTTATCCTTAGATAATAAAACCTTATTAAGGCAAGGGGAAAAAATTGCACAGGAGGAAAAACCTGGGAATCTGCACAATAAAGACATTTATCAAATAACAGAAAAAACTTGGGATCAACATTCATAGTAAAAATAAAATAGCCCTTTATTTTCCTCATACTCTAAATTCTATATAGAAAATTAGAATAAAAAACTTTATTGACTTCCACATTAGAGATTTTTTATTACAGTCACCACGATGAACTATTTCTTTTTCACTGAATCCATTTTTTACTGACCTTATTGGGTCCCCCTATCACTGTATTGTATTTATTGTACTGCAATTATTGTATTGTATTCATTTTTGTACCTGTTCTTTTTTGCACCTTAGTACACTATAGAGTTGATTATATTTACCTCAGTGCTTTCTCCCTACCCTTGGATACTAATTTACGATTTTATTGTTTTAATTATTTTAATTTGTATTTTCCCTATTGGAATCTGTTTTTACTGTATCATGGATCCATGTATTATTGTGTATAATTAATATTTGTTATTAAACTTTCTATGTGTTAAGATTATAACATAACTACTCGTATATACTGCCACCCTACGGTTTTATCTACAATTATTTCTATTATTGATATTTCTCACGATTCTTATCGTAATTACATTCATATTCTAATCACCCCCTTGTTAGACCTGGCCTTTGATTTAGGCGCTCCTTCAACTTACTAGTTAGTTCTTATTTGTTTGTTATGGGTAACTAGGGACCCATTTGTTTTAGGAGCTGGAGGTCTAGTTCTAGTTAGCGCCGCCGGATAATATCCCATTTCTCACTTGTAGCAAAAATGTTGGAAGGTAAGCAAAGACCACCTTGCCATCGTCCAACTGCTAAAAGCCATCATTACTCTTATTAAAGAGAATTGCATGGACACAGCATAACCCCAATCCTTGCTTGAAGGGAAAGATACCCATTAAAGGATTAACAACTTGATTTCTTCAGACACCTTCTGCGCACATCACCTACAATGTTACGCAGGCAAAGAATGACTGGGGATTGTGGGTAGTGGGAGGATACTTGAAGCTTTGCTGGGGTGTTCTTTGACTCCACCTGGTGGCCAGGAGTTGAATTCCTACTAGTAATCGAATGGATTTGTGGACTCTCCATGCCATTTGAAAGAAATAAGTTATTTCTCAATTTGTAATAGCTGCGCAACCCCAAATGCCATAACTTGTGCTGAGTTTTTGCAACTGATTTGCCGCACAACTTGTAATCTTGCCTATAATAATAATTGGATACTTGTATAGCGCACAACCTCAAACTTAATCGTCTTGCGGCACTGATAACAGGTATTATTATTACCCAACTTAATGGTACTCATTTTACCGACCTTGGAAGGATGAAAGGCTGAGTGGACCTTGCCGGGATCGAACCTGCAACCCTTGGGTTGCCACAGATCTCTGTGAACGATGAGCTATCTGTCCAGCTTACAATAAATAATAAATAATGTTGTGAAAAAACATCTGAGATATAACCTCTATAGGATGACTCTGCATCTGTAACTAAACTAATTGCATAGTAACAAAAAATATATGTAATGATTAGGATATAAATTAAAAGAAAAGCATGTTTTGTTTAATACTTCTAAAGTAAGATAAGATTTAGATTTTTTTTTAGTCATTTTTAAAATGTATATTTAGCTTATGCTGTATAAAAAGTATATTATGTTAAAAAACATTAAGTAAAGGTGTGGCCTGGATAAATAGAAGTGACCCATTTCCACAGGGAAATTATTTTTAGGCTTTTGTTCTGAAATATAATTTTTTAATAAATGATTATATACAGTGTTCTGGAGGAATAATGGATACTTATATTGTTTCTTTCTAAACTACCACATGTTTAAAATAAAAAAGTTATGGATATATCGATAATTGGAAACCTAGCCATAGAGTTTATTCAAAATGTAGTATAACAAATAAAAAATAATGAAATATAATGATATGCTAGAGTTCCATTGCATTCACAAGCTAAGATATTTCTTAACTACAAATGTATCAATGTGTCCCAAAACCTAATGATTAAAAAAATACATATTGCACATTTTTATGCAACTTATTTTGCTACAACATAGCAGTTTATGCAATACAGTAGTGTTTATGTTATAGCATATAACGTTTTGTGCTTACAAACTTCAGCTTATTTTTATGCTACATAAAAACTACATAACAAACAAAAAAAAAACTAATTTGTGGTAAAAGGTTGATGGTTTATGAGTTAATAATGTAGATGGGTAGTTTGCAAAGTAGGTGTGGCGGTTTAGGGGTTAATGGTGTAAAAGAGTAGTTTGTAATGGGGTGGCAGTTTATGGGCTAATAGTGTAGAAGGGTAGTTTGTGATGTGGGGGTGTGGCGGTTTAGGTATTATTAGTGTAGTTTAGTGCAACTGTTTCCTCCTTACAAACGCTTTAAGGTTGCGTAAAAAGTTTGATCAGTAAATGCGATTGTAATACGAGTGCACATTACTGCTCAACGCTGCCCATAGAAAATATGGGGTGTGAAAATTACCATGATTTTGCACAAACAAAATTGCGGTAATTTTAAATGTTCTCCACTTGTAATATGGATTTGAGCGTAAAGAACACTGCAATCTCGCAATCGTGTTTATGTTCCTCGGGCTAACGATAGCGATCCACTTGTAATCTAGCCCATAATATGGTTACAGTGATTGTGTAATATTTTTATGACATAATACCTTTTAAAAAATGATGTCAAATTGTTAGAGTTTTTATATTATTATAATCAAACATCTAATTTTGGATACTTGTCTTATAGGGATTTTGACGCTCACCTTAGATTTGAATCATACTTTTGTTACAGTCCATCTACTTAAGTGCTAAGAAGAAGACTAAACATTACACCAATTCACACATTATTTATGTAATTTCTGAAAGTTATAATACTGATCTTATTTGAAGTTTTATGAAAATGTGTTTTATTAAGCAGGTCTGTGCTTAGTGGTAACGATTTTGGCCTAAACTGTTTTAGTACTGACAAAAGATAGATAGATAGATAGATAGATAGATAGATAGATAGATAGATTGATAATACATAAAGATGGTTAGATATATATTATTATTATCGGTTATTTGTAGAGCCAACAGATTCCGCAGCGCTATATATATATATATATATATATATATTACATTTTTTAACGCAATGGGAATAATGACTTGGATAAAGAATATCTCAGTGGACTTACCAGTAATCCACAAATACAAGTTCTTATTTTACCTATGATCTTAGCAATATATATTATTACCTTATTGGAAAAAAACGTTTTCATGGCGACTGACACACTAATGTATTTTTTCATAACCAATCTTTTACAGACATTTGCTATTCTTCTACAGCTGTTTCTAGGATATTGATGGATCTAATGTCACAAGATAATAGTATTTCAGTTGGAGAATGCTTAGGACAAATGTTTATTGTTCTTTCACTGCCAAATGCTGAGTGCTATATGGCAATATGTTATCCATTATATTATACCTCAATTGTAACAAGATGTATCTGTAAAAGATAAGACTCCAGTTTGGATATGTGGGTCTGTTTTCTCCATTGTTATGGTTACCATCATTTTCAGTTAACCCATGTGTGATAATAATAAATAAACTTCAATTTTAACCAGACATGTCTGTATAAGGTTAATATCTGGTGCTTGGATATGTGGGTCTGTTTTCTCCATTGTTATGGTTACCATCATTTTCAGTTTACCCATGTGTGTTAATAATAAAATAAACCATTTTATATGTGAACCTCCAGAAGTTTTAGCTTTGGTATGTGTAGATTTAGTCTTTTTACAATATTCCATTTTTTTCCTTGGTTTGATATTGCTGATTACACCAATCACTTTTGGTTTTTTGTATATAAAAATCATTCAAACGATCCTAAAAATGCTTTCAGCTGTTAGTCGAAAGAAAACATTCTCTACCTGCTCATCTCATATGATTGTTGTGAATGTATTCTACAGTATCATAATGGCTTCATACTTAAAACCTATTACAGTATATGCAGGAGAACAGGGCAAAATGATTGCTTTTGTTTATACAGTTATAACGCCAATGCTGAATCCACTGATCTATACACTTAGGAATAAAGAATTTAAAGTTGCTTTGAAGAATATGAACCACAGTAAAATTCTGATGTTTTTAAGGTTATTACTTGGGTAATTGTAGCTTTTTTATATCTTTAAGGTGGCCTTTAATCCATTTAATTAGAGCTTGTTGTGCCAAAACTTAGCTTGGACATTCTTTGCTTCTTTTTCTAGGTCATTCTAAATTGTTAGAAGTGAGATATTTTGAATTACTTACGGCACTAAGTTACATATGAGATAAGTATGAAATATCTGGGGGGGTTCTACATTTGTGCAAGAGAACAGGACATACTGATTACTTTTGTTAAAAAAGTTATAACGCCAATGTTGAATACAATGATCTATATACTTTGGAATAAAAAATGTGAAGTTGCTTGGGAGAATTCAGATGTTTTTAAGGTTGTTACTTCAGTAATTGTAGTTATCAATCCATTGAGATATTTTAAATTACTTAGGGCCAGATTACAAGTGGTGTGCTAACCGTTGCACGTGAGCTATATCGGGTTTACCACTGCTGTTTGCTCACATCAGAAGTAGCGCATATATTACAAGATGAAAGTAAACATGTTCCCTCGAGCGCAATTGAATTTAACATGTGTTGGGAAAGCGCAACTTCAGGGCTCTGGTTAACTGTTAAAAAATTGCATAAAAGTCAGCAAAATTATATTTAAAAGTACAATTACACTCATAATAACACAATCTAATAAAAAATATTGAAACAATGTATTAAAAAGTTATAAGGGCTAAAAGATATGATGTCTCAGGTGTTAGATCAAAAGGACCGCAAAAGGCTTTAACATAGAGATACATACATATACCTGTATTTATATGTGTATATATGTATTTACAGCCATTTATACACAAATGAACACATAAATACATATGTATGTATATATATATATATATATATATATATATATATAAGTGCATTGGAGCCCCTTGCAGTCAAGTAGCTAAAAACATGTCATATCCTATTTATGCAATATTCATCCTATAATATAAAAGGCCAAGTGTGTTTGTCCGAAGCTGTCATGCACAGTAGAGACAGCACGAGTACAAACACACCTGGCCTTAGAGTCTACCTGATCTGCTGCGGCACGGTAACGGTGTGCGGAAGTTGGCATGGCCGGGCATGAGCGGGGTATGGCCAGGCACAGTCACGTGCACGTGCGAGAGAGAGAGAGAGGGGAAGGAGATAGAAAGAGAGGGGGAGAGAGCAAAAGAGATGGGAAAGAGCTAAAGAGAGGGTAAGAGAGAACAAATAAGAGGGGAAAGAGCAAAAGAGAGGGGAAAGAGCAAAAGAGAGGGAAGAGAGAGGGGGAGAGAGAGAGAAAAAGAGAGGGGGAGAATAAGAGGGGGAAAGAGAGAGACAGAAAAAGAGAGGGGAAGAGAGAGAGCAAAATAATAGAAGGGGGAGAGAGGGGGAGAGAGAGCAATAGAGAGGGGGAGAGAGAGCAAAAGAGGGGGAGAGGGGAGAGAGAGGGAGGAGAGAGAGCAAAAGAGAGGTATGGAGAGAGAGAGAGCAAAAGAGAGGGGAGAGAGACAGAGCAAAAGAGGGGGGGGAGAGAGCGCATTAGAGAGGGGAGAGAGAGTGCAAAAGAGAGGGGAGAGAGAGAGCGCAAATGAGAGGGGGAAGAGAAAGCAAAAGAGAGGGGGGAAAGGGAGCAAAAGAGAGAGTAGAGAGCAAAAGAGAGAGGAGAGAGAGCAAAAGAGAGGGGAGAGAGAGCAAAAGAGAGGGGAGAGAGAGCAAAAGAGAGGGGGGAGAGCAAAAGAGAGGTGGAGTGAGGGAGCGCAAAAGAGAGGGGGAGAGAGAGCAAAAGAGAGGGGGGAGAGGGAGCAAAAGAGAGGGTAGAGAGCAAAAGAGAGAGGAGAGAGAGCAAAAGAGAGGGGAGAGAGAGCAAAAGAAAGGGGGATAGAGAGAGAAAAAAGAGAGGGGGGGAGAGAGCGCAAAAGAGAGGGGGAGAGAGAGCAAAAGAGAGAGAGAGCAAAAGAGAGTGGAGGGAGAGAGAGCAAGGGGTGGGACCGATGTACTGCAAAAAATGGCCCGTGTGAACGGGCTTTAGGACTAGTTATTTAATAAAGTATTATACCGTGTTCTTAGTATAAACATTTCACATTACAATGTTCTTCCCATAGTGGAATATGTTCTAAGTATCGCCTAGATTACGAGTTTTGCGTTAGGAGGGGTGCATTATTTACGTGTATTCTATTTCCTTTGTGCACTTTTCTTAACGTCAGTATTACGAGTCTCAAAACAACCTCGTAATGCGTCGTGGTAACACAACTACCGCGTTTATTTTTTACGGCAGCATTAAACATTCTCCCATAGAGATCAATAATAAATGAAAGAAAAACTGATTTTTCAGCTAATACTCGATCTCGCAAGAAATACGCACTGCTCTGTCATATTACGTATACCACATAATGCACAACAAAAACACAGCTCAAATGTACTAACAACAATCACGCAACATAGCACATACGCATTACACATTCACAATCGGAAAAGAAAAAGAATAAACATGATTTTCACTAAACGAGGAATACAGAAATACGTTACGATCTTGCAACACGGAACAAAGCAACACGAAAAAAGAATTGCACACTCATAAGCAAACAAAACATTCGCATTCAAGATTACGGAACATTAGTACAAAGAAACATTTACACCACTTCACAAATACGACACCATCACAAATAGGGATTTACATTTACAGATAATTTTGTGGGACAATATTATGCAAAACGATCACTATGACATCATCACATTATACACATTCCACAAATACTAACTCAATATGAGCATGCGCAAATTCACACAACTAATACACATTGCACACATACTAATTACTAACAAAGCACACCTGAACATACTTTACTTGGCAAACCGGTACATCATTAAACATTTACATAGGGTATATAAGCATGACACAAGCATGGCTTCTTTGAATGTGTTGCTGGAGGATTTTTGGAGATTAGAGAGTTATTGGCATTGTGAGATTTAGTGAGTGAGTTAGTTAGTGGTAGTGTGAGATAGTGAGTTAGTTAGTGGTAGTGTGAGAGAGTGAGATAGTTAGTGGTATTGTGAGATTTAGTTAGGGAGTTAGTGGTAGTGTGAGATAGTGAGTTAGTTAGTGGTAGTGTGAGAGAGTGAGATAGTTAGTGGTATTGTGAGATTTAGTTAGGGAGTTAGTGGTAGTGTGAGATAGTGAGTTAGTTAGTGGTAGTGTGAGAGAGTGAGATAGTTAGTGGTATTGTGAGATTTAGTTAGGGAGTTAGTGGTAGTGTGAGATAGTGAGTTAGTTAGTGGTAGTGTGAGAGAGTGAGATAGTTAGTGGTATTGTGAGATTTAGTTTGTGAGTTAGTGGTAGTGTGAGATAGTGAGTTAGTGGTAGTGTGAGAGAGTGCGTTAGTTAGTGGTAGTGTGAGATAGTGAGTTAGTTAGTTAGTGGTAGTGTGAGATAGTGAGTTAGTGGTAGTGTGAGATAGTACAAGAGCGTTAGTGAGCAACAGTTTGTTTGTGAGTGAGTGTTTTTTCTGAATACTTAACACATTTACACGCAAACACATTCAATACATACATACACTTATCAATAGTAACATAGTAACATAGTAGATAAGGTTGAAAAAAGACTGAAGTCCATCGAGTTCAACCTATACAAATCTAAAATACTTACAAAAAGCTCCAGTTAAGCTTAAATAACCCCATTAAAATGTGACCCATTTAATACTAGCAATCATATCCATGAATTTTGTTTATATACAGAAATTTATCCAGACTATTTTTAAATGAATCTATGGTATTGGCATTCACTACCTCCTTTGGTAATGAGTTCCACAATTTTATTGCTCTTACAGTGAAAAAACGTTTCCGTTGCAGGAGATTAAATCTCCTTTCCTCCAACCTTAAATTATGACCTCTTGTCAGAAACAATTTTCTTGGAATAAATAGAGCTTCTGCCATCTCTGTATATGGGCCTTGAATATATTTATATAAAGTAATCATGTCACCTCTCAAGTGCCTTTTTTCTAAAGAGAACAGACCCAGTTTGGCTAGCCTCTCCTCATAGGTTCATTTCTCCAATCCCCTTATTAGCTTTGTGGCCCTTCTCTGAACTTTTTCTAGTTCTGCAATATCTTTTTTAGCAATCGGTCCCCAGAACTGCACTCCAAACTCAAGGTGAGGTCTTACCAGGGCTTTATATAATGACAGAATTATGCTTTCCTCCCTTGAATCAATGCCTCTTTTAATACATGCTAGTATCTTATTAGCCTTTTAAGCCGCTGCCCTGCATTGTGCACTCATCTTTAGCTTGTTATCTATTACTACTCCCAAATCCCTTTCCTCCTGTGTTTGGCTAAGTCTTGTCCCATTTAAAAAATACGTAGCCTGCTTATTTTTACTTCCAAAATGTAGAACCTTACATTTTTCCGTATCAAATCTCATTTTCCATTCACTTGCCCATAGTTCTAATTTTAGCAAATCCCTTTGTAAAGAGAGTTCGTCCTGCTCTGACCTAATGACCTTACTTAACTTAGTATCATCTGCAAAAATAGAGATGTCGCTATTTAATCCTTGCTCCAAGTCATTTATAAAAATATTAAAAAGAACAGGGCCCAGTACTGATCCCTGGGGGACGCCACTGATTACCTTTGTCCAATCTGAGTATGATCCATTTACTACTACTCGTTGCTCCCTATCTTTTATCCAGTTATTTATCCATGAGCTAACATTTTCAGCTATTCCCAGTCCCTTAATTTTGTGCATTAATCTCTCATGTGGCACTGTATCAAATGCCTTTGCAAAATCTAAGTATATCACATCAACTGATTCCCCTTTATCTATATTTTTACTTACTTCCTCGTAGAATCTAATTAGATTAGTTTGACATGATCTATTTCTCCTAAAGCCATGCTGATTAGAACTCATAATCTTGTTTACACAAATATGCTCATCAATATAATCCCTTATAATCCCTTCAAATATCTTCCCCACTATTGATGTCAGACTAACTGGTCTATAGCTTCCTGGATCATCCCTGCTTCCCTTTTTGAAGAGTGGCACCACATCAGCTTTATGCCAATCCTGGGGTACCATGCCTGAGGATGAGTCTTGAAAAATTAAGACTCCATACCCCACCCCCTCTCATACAACACTCCATACACCATTCCCTTTCATCCCATACCCCATTCCCTTTCATCCAATACCCCATTTCCTGTAAGCCCATACCCCATTCCCTTTAAGCCCATACCCCATTCCCTTTAAGCCCATACCCCATTCCCTGTAAGCCCATACCCATCCCATAGTTAGATTTTGTTTACATATCCTCATTTAAGTATTTTTCTACATTTTTGTCTGTTTAATACTCCTTAAAATGGAACTCAAAAGAAAGCTCTTAAGGGAGAACCAATATATAACAGGGACCGGTGGCGGTCCTGAAATGATCGTGGAATATTCCTGATGGGAGGAAATGTTGCGTCCCAGCATCTCCGAGGTGGCCATAGTCGGTATCGGAGGAGTCGATACCGGGAATCTTCCGGTAAGCTAATTTAATAATCTCTTTACATCAAAAATATTAATGTATTTAAGGATATGATTAACGCAATTACGCTTTTTTAGACATTATTACGTAAACGCATTCACAATTACCTTGCGAAAGTTGCATTTCACGAAAAGCCATCATATTGGTATCTAGGCTACAGGTTATGTGTGCATTTAAACAGACTGAAAACAAACACAAAAACACATTCAGATTGACCATATAGATATCAGAAACACGGTTTGGAAAATGTGGAAATCGTATTGATTGTTGTATATGAAAGTGTATTAATGAGGCTTCCATTGCAATTCTATTGTAAGCAAAAGCATTTACATCTTTATTTGGAACTGTGCTAATATCTCAATTTCTTTCTTTTTAAAATATACAGAGTCTGAGCCCAGGGAGGAGGCAGCACAGCACCCGCAGGCTCCTTCTTCACCCAGGTATGAGAGTGGTGCAGATGACTCGCCACCTCGGGGAGACATGGAAGACATCCCTCTATCCTCATCCTCTGAAGAAGCCCCCACTGCAGAAGAGATCCCTGCAGCAGCCCCTCCTGCACCAGCAGCCCCTCCTGCACCAGCAGCCTGCCGTGCACCAGCAGCCCGCCGTGCACCAGCAGTCCTTCAGGAGGAGATAGCAGAGCTGCAGATATTAAGAGATTTTCTGGAAGAGATGCATGCCTCCTGGAGGGAACAGGCGGAAAGCAGAATCCATCTGATGGAAGCAATTGATGAGATTCGAATAGACCAAAGAGAGCTTCGCCAAGACCAAAGAGAGATCTTGCTTACTCTGAAAGATATATTGCAGGTCCTCCTGGAGGAGCCTAACGCACCATATGCTGCTGGGCCATCTGCTGCTGGGCCATCTGATCCAGGGACATCTGCTGCTGGACCATCTGCTCCAGACCCTCCTCCATCTCATCCTCAATCTCCTCCTCAGCCGGGTGATCCCAGTACTCCTCCTTCCACTCTTCCCCAAACATCTCCGATGAGAACTCGTCGGAGGAGGCAGTTGCCCCCCCCCCAGAGCCTCAGTCTTGTGGGAAGAGGGGAAGGAAGAGGAAGTACATTTTTTATATATATATATCTATATATATATAGATATATATTTAGTTATTTAATGTGTAATGGATAGGTATGTGATGATGTGGTCTTCTTACACTTGTGGAGCACACTCTATATATAATCTGCTTCTATGGGACCGGGCCCATGGAGGCAGATTGTTTGCAGAGTGTGTTTTACAAGTGTGTGGAGACCACATCATTACATACCTATCCTTGTTCATTAAATTGATTGGTTTCTGTGATGTGATGTCCAAACTGTTTCCCTAATCTCAAACAAAATAACCATTACAATTATACATGATGGTATATCACTATTTTGATGCCAACAACACAGCTTAGAGGGACAGTCATAACATTAAATATTGTTGGTTACAAAGAAAACACTTTATTACGCATTATCAAGTTTTGAAAAACAGGACTTAGAGAAATACACATTTTACTTCTGTGATTAACCTTGTATCTATGCCTCTGAAAAATGACCACTTATTTCAGTTCTTTTGACAGACCGGCATTTCAGCCAATCACTGATTAATCCAGGGTAACTATACTGCATGAGCTCAATGTTTTCTATATGAAACACAAAAAATAATGCCCTCTAGTGGTCAAAATGCATTCAGATTAGATGCACTATTCAAGGTCTAAGAAATGAGCAGATGAACCTCTTCGGTTTAGCTATCAACTAAGAATACCAAGAGAACTAAGATAAATTGGTGATAAACGTTTGAGATATATTTTATAAAAATTGCATTTTTTGAGATTTAAATCATTACTGTTTTGCTTGACTTGACTGTCCCTTTAAAGGGATTGTTGGTATATCTACACATACTTGTTCAAGCAAGAAAATATTTAAATAGGATACGAAGCCTGTATGCCATATTTCTATCAACCTGTTAAATAAAGTCTATTTTCTTAAAGACACATTATAGTGTTTGAATTATTTAAGAAAGACATTTCATTTAGAAGGAATCTGGTTTCATGTCCTTTTAAGAGTTACATTAGAAATATATGCTCACAGTAATATATTTGGACATTGACAATGTGGAAGTCAAACATGACACAATACTGAGCATTTACATCAAAGGGATAGTATACACTCATTTTCATAAAACTGCATGTAATAGACACTACTATAAAGAACAAGATGCACAGATACTGATATAAAAATCCAGTAACAACAGAAGTCCACAGCATCAATAATTTGAAGGAAAAAGGTTTTTCAAGCTTTATAGCATTTATTTATCCTTTACAGCTTCATACAGCATAGACACCCAGCAGCAAATGCAACATTTCGGGCGTTAACCCTTACTCATGCTAATACAGAACACCTGTGAGCTGCTCCTTAAATACCATATGATTTAACCATTACCTCACCTTGGTACAAAAACACACATTTAAAAACACAGTATACCACCACCTGGTGGTCAAAAACATAATACATTTATATATAGATAGACTGACAGGCCCATTTATCAAGCTCCGTATGGAGCTTGAAGGGCCGTGTTTCTGGCGAGTCTTCAGACTCGCCAGAAACACAAGTTATGAAGCAGCGGTCTAAAGACCGCTGCTTCATAACCCTGTCCGCCTGCTCTGAGCAGGCGGACAGGAACCGCCGGAAATCAACCCGATCGAATACGATCGGGTTGATTGACAGCTCCCTGCTGGCGGCGAGTCAGCAGGGGGCGGCGTTGCACCAGCAGCTCTTGTGAGCTGCTGGTGCAATGTTAAATGTGGAGAGCGTATTGCTCTCCGCATTTAGCGAGGTCTTGCGGACCTGATCCGCAGTGTCGGATCAGGTCCGCAAGCCCTTTGATAAATGGGCCCCAAAGTATCATTAAAACCAAACTGCTGTTACTTATACCTTTTGTATATTTTTCATATGATAAATTCATTTATACTGCATGTAACTTATAAACAGAGAACTGAACATTGTCTGCAATATATTGAAGTTTACAAAAAGACTGTCATGTCTATTTCCCTGTTTATGCCTCTAGGGGCTAAAGTTTCCAATTTATGTATCCAAAAGGATTCTTTCCTCTTGAGTTGTAATTCCCTATTACCCCCCCCCCCCCTCCTAAGGGGTTCAACGCTGTCTATGATTTGCCACCTAAGCTGGTAGATATTGTGACCTGCTTCAAGAAAGTGACAGGCTACCGGGGCATTTTTGTCCCCACATCTAATATTTGATCTGTGCTGACTGAGGCGGTCACGTATCTTCCTAACTGTCTCCCTTAAATAGATTTTAGAGCATGGACATTTTATTAAATATATGACGTGTGTAGAATCACACGTAAAAAAAACTTTGATTTTAAACTTTCTACCTGTATGGGGATGCACAAACTCCTTACCCTTAATCACTGAGTTACAACTGGCACAATTTAGGCATGGATATGTACCATATGATTTAGCTGATATATATGTTTGTAATTTCATTCTATTGCCAATATCATTTTTGACTACCAGATCTTTAATATTAGGTACCCTCCTATATGCCATAAGAGGATAATTTTGAAATTGTATTATATCAGTATTGCATTGTTTCAATACATGCCAGTGTTTTTTCAGACTTTGAGCTATTTCAGTGCTGTATGGGTTATACTGTGTGACACACACTAGTCTATCTTGCTTATCCTTAGGTTTAACACTTTTATCATACATGCTAGTGGCTTGGTGTCTCTCAGTCTCAACTAACTTAGGAGGATAGCCTCTTTGGACAAATCTCTCAGTCATTTCATTAAGTCTCACTTCCTTTTTTGAACTGTCACTGACTATTTTATGAACTCTCACCATCTGGCTCTTAGGAAGGGAATTTTTAAGTGACTCATGGTGGAAACTGTCAAATTTAAGCAGGGAATTTCTATCTATACTCTTCCTATATAAATCTATATTAATGCTACCCGTCAATACATCCTTGTGTACTTCAGTATCCAGGAATACAATATTGGTTTCACTAAAGCTTAGTGTAAATTTTAGACCCTGCACTGCACCATTCAACTGGTCGACAAATGCCAGTAGGGATCCACTGTCACCCCACCACACGCCAAACAAGTCATCTATGAAGCGCCACCAGGCTGCTCCATATTGTATAAATAACGCATTTTCATAGACAAATTTGTCCTCAAAGCAACTCATGAACAAGTTGGCGTATGATGGGGCGACACTGGACCCCATGGCTGTCCCTTTAAGTTGCAAATACCAAGTTACTCCAAACAAAAAATAGTTGCAGTACAACACCAGTTTAAGCAAATCTTCAATAAGTTTTAAGTGTACATTATTATATACCTTAGTCTTAGCCATAGTGGATATAACTGCCCCAATCCCACTTTCATGCTTGATGGACGTATATAAACTGCTTACATCAAGTGAAAAAAAGAAAATATTTAGTATTATTCAACGGTAGATTTTTCAGTTTCATAATAAAATCACTTGTGTCTTTAATATATGATGTTGCTTTCATGACCTCTGGCTGAAAAATTTTGTCAAGGTATATAGCTATATTGCTAAAGACAGATTGTGTGCCTGCCACTATGGGACGACCCAGTGGCTTATGGGGGTCCTTATGAATTTTTGGTACAGTGTATATAATCAGTGTTTTGGGCCATTTGATGTACAAATATAATGCCAATTTTTTGTCAATAATACCTCTCAATAGGGCTTTGTCAATAATACCCTTTATCTCCTTCTGTATTTTTAACAATGGGTTATGTGGGAGTACCAAATATGTGTCTTTATCATTAAGTTGACAATTAATTTCATTAATGTAATAGTCTTTGTCTAAGACAACAATGGCACCCCCCTTGTCTGCACCCCTCACCACAATATCTTTTTTAGTAAGTGTAGAAATGGCCCCACTTTGTGCCTTTGTGACATTATGTTTGAACTTCCATGATTTCTTTTTAACTTTAAGTTCCAATTTTTTTAAATCCTTCTTAACCAACTGCATATATGTCTCTACACTATTGTTGTTAACTTGTGGTGTGAAGCTACTCTTGTTATGCAAACCTGCAGCTTTCAACGTAAGTGTATCAGTACCTATGCTTTCATTGTTAACAGATAAATTAGGCTTGTCATTAAAGAATGCTTTCAACTTTAACGTTCTAAAAAATCTGTATAAGTCTTTTTCAATCTCAAAAAAGTCCACATCCTTTGCTGGACAAAATGACAGTCCCTTATCAAGTAATTGGTACTCACTGTCCGTTAAGTTGCAGGATGAAATGTTGATTACTGATGACTCCTGTTTTGCTTCCTTGGATTCTTCTCTCTCCTTGGTCGGTTCGGGCGTCCCATTCCGGCGTTTGTGCTTGCGGCCTCCTCTATGTCTTGCTGTGCACTCGCCTCGTCGCTGGACCCTAAAAAACTAGATCCTGTGGAGCTATCGGTACTGCTTGTGCTCCGCTGATCATGTCTGGCTGGTAGTTGTGATGTCTGGGTACGGCCGGTTCTTCTTTGTTGGTTGGTATCCCTCCGCCGCCAGGATTGGTTCTCACTGTGCCAACGGTATACGTTCCCCTGGGAATAATCCAGCTCGTCTCGTTGGAACTTCTGTCTCTTGCCATCTTGCAGATCTTTTTTTAAGGTAGCAATTTTATCATCAATATCCTTGATCTTTTTACTGTAATCTTCTGTAGATAATAGTTGTCTCAATTCTTCCTGTTTGGCTTCTACTATGACCTGTTGCCTGTCAATTTCTTTCTGCAGTGTCTCTACTGTAAGAACAATCAGGTCATAGGAGCACTTATTAAGTATGGCTTCAAACTTTTGACAATATTCACTATTATCTTTAAGTAATGTTGGCCGGGTACTCATGCGCAGCCCTCTGGGTATTCTTTTGACTCTATAATATTCTGCTAGAGTTATACTGTGCAGCTCCCAGATCATATTTCTTTTTTTCATTTTTTCATACTCTTGGCTGGTATGCTCCACTGGTGCCTCTTTGAGAAAATCCCTGGACCCTCTCACAAGGGTAGTAATGCGGGCAGCATCCATCTCTGTATAAGCAAACATTTGGGTGCCATCTGTTTTAGCATTGGAATCCATATTCTTATAATATCACCTTCTGGTGTGTGCAGGTCTATCTTGCAGTAGATCATATATAACAGTTCACATATGACAGACAGCACGCACCTGATGCACGTGATGGAGGGCTACTGCAAACGCCACTCGGTAATGTAGTAACAACAGAAGTCCACAGCATCAATAATTTGAAGGAAAAAGGTTTTTCAAGCTTTATAGCATTTATTTATCCTTTACAGCTTCATACAGCATAGACACCCAGCAGCAAATGCAACGTTTCGGGCGTAAACCCTTACTCATGCTAATACAGAACACCTGTGAGCTGCTCCTTAAATACCATATGATTTAACCATTACCTCACCTTGGTACAAAAACACACATTTAAAAACACAGTATACCACCACCTGGTGGTCAAAAACATAATACATTTATATATAGATAGACAAAGTATCAGTAAAACCAAACTGCTGTTACTTATACCTTTTGTATATTTTTCATATGATAAATTCATTTATACTGCATGTAACTTATAAACAGAGAACTGAACATTGTCTGCAATATATTGAGAATCACACGTAAAAAAACCTTTGATTTGAAATCAAAGGTTTTTTTACGTGTGATTCTACACACGTCATATATTTAATAAAATGTCCATGCTCTAAAATCTATTTAGGGGAGACAGTTAGGAAGATATGTGACCGCCTCAGTCAGCACAGATCAAATATTAGATGTGGGGACAAAAATGCCCCGGTAGCCTGTCACTTTCTTGAAGCAGGTCACAATATCTCCCAGCTTAGGTGGCAAATCATAGACAGCGTTGAACCCCTTAGGAGGGGGGGTAATAGGGAATTACAACTCAAGAAGAAAGAATCCTTTTGGATACATAAATTGGAAACTTTAGCCCCTAGAGGCATAAACAGGGAAATAGACATGACAGTCTTTTTGTAAACTTCAATATATTGCAGACAATGTTCAGTTCTCTGTTTATAAGTTACATGCAGTATAAATGAATTTATCATATGAAAAATATACAAAAGGTATAAGTGACAGCAGTTTGGTTTTAATGATACTTTGTCTATCTATATATAAATGTATTATGTTTTTGACCACCAGGTGGTGGTATACTGTGTTTTTAAATGTGTGTTTTTGTACCAAGGTGAGGTAATGGTTAAATGCTATAAAGCTTGAAAAACCTTTTTCCTTCAAATTATTGATGCTGTGGACTTCTGTTACTACATTACCGAGTGGCGTTTGCAGTAGCCCTCCATCACGTGCATCAGGTGTGTGCTGTCTGTCATATGTGAACTGATATAAAAATCCAGGATAAAACGGTTTAAAGACTTACTTAGAAACTCTCAGTTTAGCTATGTTGAAAAGTTAGCTGGAAAGCCCATTGCAAGTGGGAAATAAGACACTCCCCACTCCCCCTTCTTTTGCATATGAAAATACCCTTTACAAAAATAGGAGCAAGCTGGAGAAGGTAGCTGATGGTATTCACATCAAACTTTGGGGCTTGGTTAGGAGTCAGAAAATCACAGCAATGGTATTTAAAAATAAGCAAAACTATACATTTTAAAAACATTATGGCCTATATAAATAGATCATCTACAAAACATATATGCTACGAAAAAAATGAGTGTATAATGTCCCTTTAAGAAAAAAGACCAGGACATAACATCTAGAATAAGTAGGCATCTCATATATTTAGCATATGATAAAGGTCAATGCATATTGATTACTTGATTCAAATACAATAGCGCATCTTTAGGAATTAGATATGTAGAAAATTCAACACAACACAGTAATTATTTATAAAATGGAAAATATTGTTGACAAACATATTAAACAAGATGGAGTATATTCACACGAGACAGCCAACAAAAGAGATTTTTGTGTTCTTTATCAGCTAGGTTTCAACAATGTACATGATTGACACAACCCATACTCGTCATGGTTTTAAACTTGTCTTCTCATTCACAAACGTGGGTTACGTGCAAAATCAAATATTGCGGGACTACATAATCTAATCAGACGGATTTAACACTTTGGCATGAGATGTCTTAAGCAACATGGCACATCCGAGATCGCGTTAAAACGTCAGCCAATCAAAGGTGCATCCTAGATTGCGTAAAAACATCAGCCAATACAAGGACTCATTTTACAACGTGGCATGTGACGTCTTAAGCAATATGGTGCATCCAAGATCACGTAACAACGTCAGCCAATCAAAGGCGCATCCGAGATCACGTAAAAACGTCAGCCAATACAAGGACTCATTTTACAGAGTGGCATGTGACGTCTTAAGCAACATGGCACATCCGAGATCATGTAACAACGTCAGCCAATCAAAGGCGCATCCGAGATCGCGTGAAAACGGCATCCAATCCAAGGACTAATTTTACATCTTTGCATGTCAATAAGAAACATATTTATATTGTAAAAACTAGTATGTGCTATATTGTTATCTATGAATGTCACGCTAGATAACGTAATACTGTGATATATGAAATAGAATCCATTGTTGGTAATAAGGATATATTTCATTAGAATCAGAGGATTATTAACTATTTAGCAAGCATTTTATGTTACACGATTATGTACGACATTTGTATTTATCAGATGTGTCACTTATTCAAGTTGAAATATGGTCAGCCTACCTATAGCAATATATTGTTGGATCATTGAACAGAAACAATAATAAGAGAAAGATATTAATCAGCTAAAATATGCGCATTACACACAGTGATTGCTTTTGTTAGACTACTACAATAAGATATAAGTGAAATTGGAGTATATGTGCTGTCAACATTCAAAAAATAGTATTTTTTTAAAAAAAATTATATTTCTATGTTGTTGTAAAAAGGACAAAAATACATTAGAAATGAATATCAATTCCTTAAGAATTGTGGTCAGCATCACTTAAAGGGACATGAAATACAACCAATTAAGTTCAGGATTCACAGAGAGGATACTATTTCCATCAAATTCATAATTTACATCGATTATCTCATTTTAATAATCCTGGGATCATTTGTTAAAGGTGCATCATTTCAGGAATAGTTTATAAATGAACACATGGATGTGCCAAAAACAACCAGTATATATATATATATATACAACCAACACTCTACATCTAGAACCTCAGTTCTCTGCTAATTATGATCTTGCAAAGATAAACCTTTCTGCAAAGTATATTAAGAAAATGAAGCAAATTAAATAAGAGATGTAAATATTAAATTTACTGACAATTGTATTATATATCTGAATCATGAAAGACCATTTTTTTGTTTCATGTCCCTTTAAGGATTAACCACATAAAATATAGATTTTAATAAATGACATGAATAAAGAGGACAAATAATATATTAATGACATTTATTTTATTATAATGTCATAAAACATAAAGAAATAAGATAACGTTACTAAAAGTCATTGTCCTTGGAGGGAGTTGACAAGGGCCAACACAGCCCCATTGGAGCCATCTGACAAGGTGCCATAGTGTATCACAGTTCTTGGAGGGAGTTGACAAGGGCCAACATAGCCCCATTGGAGCCATCTGACAAGGTGCCATAGTGTATCACAGTCCTTGGAGGGAGTTGACAAGGGCCAACACAGCCCCATTGGAGCCATCTGACAAGGTGCCATAGTGTATCACAGTCCTTGGAGGGAGTTGACATGGGCCATCACTGCCCTATTGGAGCCATCTGACAAGGTGCCATAGTGTATCACAGTCCTTTGGAGGGAGTTGACAAGGGCCAACACAGCCCCATTGGAGCCATTTGACAAGGTGAAAGAGTGCAACAGGCACAACAAAAAAACCAAAAAGGCCAAATGGCAACAATAAAACCGAACAAACAAAGTAACATGTGGACGGAAGATTCGTATCTGCGCCCTTGGAGCATCTCCGGATTCTCCACTTATTGGGCATCAGCATCACCCGCATCGTCCTGTGCATTACCAGCTGCAGATCCATGCATAAACTCTAGATGCAGAACGTGCTCTAGAGTCAAGCTCTGCATCTGCAGATGGGTATGCATGGTGTTGTGCATCCTTCCCAGCAACACACTGTTCCTCAGCATGGTCTGCTCTATACGTGCTAGAGCCTCTAGCGTTAACCAGTCACAACCTAAACAAAAATAAAGTATGAAAATTATTGTTCATTCAAGCACATAATAAAAAGAGAGCAAAGAGACATTGTAATAATAAAAAGACAAATCATTATTATAAGTAAATATTCTATATATAATATTTACACATTAAATATGTTCTTCATAGATAAACCATTAAAGGGACAGTTTACTCAAAAATGTTCTCCCCTTTAATTGTTTCACAATGATCCACTTTACCTGCTGGAGTGTATTAAATTGGGTTTCGATGGGGTATAGCGCCAAAGACGAGCACCTATAGCTCTGAACAGTGGGCTAACTAGCTAGCTTGGAAAATGTACTAAGAAAATAAATGTGTTCAGAGCGCCTCAAATGGGCTAGGTGTTGTACAATGTGTAGAGTGTGTATTTAAAAAAAAAATTATTTGTAAATCTAGTACTTTACACAAGAATAAAACATGAAACGATGGGTACAGTGGTAATAAATGACTATAAAAACAATAAGATGTAGATCCACTCTTGTACAAATTAAATATTGAATATATCTATATAAAAACACTGAATATAAAATGATGCAGAGGCAATAATAATAGTAGCCCCAATAAAAATATGAGAAAGTTAAAATTCCAAACAATGTCTGAAAGAAATCAATCCAATGTGTGGATTAAAAAATACAGTAAATCAAATGAATGTATTGCTGATATCGACTAGGAGGAGGATACCGTAAGATATATTGTGTACCAGTGTTGGTGGTGATAATGTGTATAATAAAGGGAGTGAAAAAGTATCCTTAGTGATTGCAAATATAAAGAAAACAGACAGTGTCAACTTGCTTTTTCAAAAGTGAAAAAAATGATGTGAAAAATTGAAAAAATTACAAAGGAAAAAATGCTGCTCAAAAAAGGAAAAAAAGTGCACAAAGTCAGTGATCAAAAAAAAAAATGGAATAAAGAGAGCAAAGTCAGTGATTGTAATACAACAAACAAAATCCTAAAAACGGCTAAATGGGAAGATCCAAATACAAGTCAAAAGTTAATAATGTGTAGAAAAGGAAACCTTATTTACCTAGTGGTGAGAGTCCGTCTGAGGTTCCTGATGGTGAGAATAAAGTCAACAGTCTTTTAGGTCTTTTTATGGGGGTTTTTATGATTTAAAAAGAAAAAAAAAATTGGGATTGGAGTTTCTCCCAACAACCAAAGGTTCTCACCATCAGGAATAGGAACACTAGCCCATTAATTGGGTTTGACCTAAAAGACTGTTCACTTTATTCTCACCATCAGGAACCTCAGATGGACTCTCACCACTAGGAAAATAAGGTTTCCTTTTCTACACATTATTAACTTTTGACTTTTATTTGGATCTTCACATTTAGCCATTTTTAGGATTTTGTTTGTTGGATTACAATCATTGACTTTGTTCTCTTTTTTCCTTTTTTTTTTTTTTTGGATCACTGACTTTGTTCTCTTTTTTAATTTTTTGAGCAGCATTTTTTCATTTTTTCCTTTGTAATTTTTTAAATTTTTCACATAATTTTTTTCACTTTTGAATAAGCAAGTTGACACTGTCTTTCTTTATATTTGCAATCACTAAGGCCTAGATTTGGAGTTCGGCGGTAAAAGGGCTGTTAACGCTCCGCGGGTTTTTTTCTGGCCGCACCATAAATTTAACTCTGGTATCGAGAGTTCAAACAAATGCTGCGTTAGGCTCCAAAAAAGGAGCGTAGAGCATATTTACCGCAAATGCAACTCTCGATACCAGAGTTGCTTACGGACGCGGCCGGCATCAAAAACGTGCTCGTGCACGATTCTCCCATAGGAAACAATGGGGCAGTTTGAGCTGAAAAAAAACCTAACACCTGCAAAAAAGCAGCGTTCAGCTCTTAACGCAGCCCCATTGTTTCCTATGGGGAAACACTTCCTACGTCTGCACCTAACACTCTAACATGTACCCCGAGTCTAAACACCCCTAACCTTACACTTATTAACCCCTAATCTGCCGCCCCCGCTATCGCTGACCCCTGCATTACACTTTTAACCCCTAATCTGCCGCTCCGTAAACCGCCGCCACCTACGTTATCCCTATGTACCCCTAATCTGCTGCCCTAACATCGCCGACCCCTATGTTATATTTATTAACCCCTAATCTGCCCCCCACAACGTCGCCGACACCTGCCTACACTTATTAACCCCTAATCTGCCGAGCGGACCTGAGCGCTACTATAATAAAGTTATTAACCCCTAATCCGCCTCACTAACCCTATCATAAATAGTATTAACCCCTAATCTGCCCTCCCTAACATCGCCGACACCTACCTTCAATTATTAACCCCTAATCTGCCGACCGGAGCTCACCGCTATTCTAATAAATGTATTAACCCCTAAAGCTAAGTCTAACCCTAACACTAACACCCCCCTAAGTTAAATATAATTTTTATCTAACGAAATAAATTAACTCTTATTAAATAAATGATTCCTATTTAAAGCTAAATACTTACCTGTAAAATAAATCCTAATATAGCTACAATATAAATTATAATTATATTATAGCTATTTTAGGATTAATATTTATTTTACAGGCAACTTTGTAATTATTTTAACCAGGTACAATAGCTATTAAATAGTTAAGAACTATTTAATAGTTACCTAGTTAAAATAATAACAAATTTACCTGTAAAATAAATCCTAACCTAAGATATAATTAAACCTAACACTACCCTATCAATAAAATAATTAAATAAACTACCTACAATTACCTACAATTAACCTAACACTACACTATCAATAAATTAATTAAACACAATTGCTACAAATAAATACAATTAAATAAACTATCTAAAGTACAAAAAATAAAAAAGAACTAAGTTACAGAAAATAATAAAATATTTACAAACATAAGAAAAATATTACAACAATTTTAAACTAATTACACCTACTCTAAGCCCCCTAATAAAATAACAAAGCCCCCCAAAATAAAAAATTCCCTACCCTATTCTAAAATACAAATATTACAAGCTCTTTTACCTTACCAGCCCTGAACAGGGCCCTTTGCGGGGCATGCCCCAAGAATTTCAGCTCTTTTGCCTGTAAAAAAAAACATACAATACCCCCCCCCAACATTACAACCCACCACCCACATACCCCTAATCTAACCCAAACCCCCCTTAAATAAACCTAACACTAATCCCCTGAAGATCTTCCTACCTTGTCTTCACCATACCAGGTTCACCGATCCGTCCTGGCTCCAAGATCTTCATCCAACCCAAGCGGGGGTTGGCGATCCATAATCCGGTGCTCCAAAGTCTTCCTCCTATCCGGCAAGAAGAGGACATCCGGACCGGCAAACATCTTCTCCAAGCGGCATCTTCTATCTTCTTCCATCCGATGACGACCGGCTCCATCTTGAAGACCTCCAGCGCGGATCCATCCTCTTCTTCCGACGACTAGACGACGAATGACGGTTCCTTTAAGGGACGTCATCCAAGATGGCGTCCCTCGAATTCCGATTGGCTGATAGGATTCTATCAGCCAATCGGAATTAAGGTAGGAATTTTCTGATTGGCTGATGGAATCAGCCAATCAGAATATAGTTCAATCCGATTGGCTGATCCAATCAGCCAATCAGATTGAGCTCGCATTCTATTGGCTGTTCCGATCAGCCAATAGAATGCGAGCTCAATCTGATTGGCTGATTGGATCAGCCAATCGGATTGAACTATATTCTGATTGGCTGATTCCATCAGCCAATCAGAAAATTCCTACCTTAATTCCGATTGGCTGATAGAATCCTATCAGCCAATCGGAATTCGAGGGACGCCATCTTGGATGACGTCCCTTAAAGGAACCGTCATTCGTCGTCTAGTCGTCGGAAGAAGAGGATGGATCCGCGCTGGAGGTCTTCAAGATGGAGCCGGTCGTCATCGGATGGAAGAAGATAGAAGATGCCGCTTGGAGAAGATGTTTGCCGGTCCGGATGTCCTCTTCTTGCCGGATAGGAGGAAGACTTTGGAGCACCGGATTATGGATCGCCAACCCCCGCTTGGGTTGGATGAAGATCTTGGAGCCAGGACGGATCGGTGAACCTGGTATGGTGAAGACAAGGTAGGAAGATCTTCAGGGGATTAGTGTTAGGTTTATTTAAGGGGGGTTTGGGTTAGATTAGGGGTATGTGGGTGGTGGGTTGTAATGTTGGGGGGGGGGTATTGTATGTTTTTTTTTACAGGCAAAAGAGCTGAAATTCTTGGGGCATGCCCCGCAAAGGGCCCTGTTCAGGGCTGGTAAGGTAAAAGAGCTTGTAATATTTGTATTTTAGAATAGGGTAGGGAATTTTTTATTTTGGGGGGCTTTGTTATTTTATTAGGGGGCTTAGAGTAGGTGTAATTAGTTTAAAATTGTTGTAATATTTTTCTTATGTTTGTAAATATTTTATTATTTTCTGTAACTTAGTTCTTTTTTATTTTTTGTACTTTAGATAGTTTATTTAATTGTATTTATTTGTAGCAATTGTGTTTAATTAATTTATTGATAGTGTAGTGTTAGGTTAATTGTAGGTAATTGTAGGTAGTTTATTTAATTATTTTATTGATAGGGTAGTGTTAGGTTTAATTATATCTTAGGTTAGGATTTATTTTACAGGTAAATTTGTTATTATTTTAACTAGGTAACTATTAAATAGTTCTTAACTATTTAATAGCTATTGTACCTGGTTAAAATAATTACAAAGTTGCCTGTAAAATAAATATTAATCCTAAAATAGCTATAATATAATTATAATTTATATTGTAGCTATATTAGGATTTATTTTACAGGTAAGTATTTAGCTTTAAATAGGAATCATTTATTTAATAAGAGTTAATTTATTTCGTTAGATAAAAATTATATTTAACTTAGGGGGGTGTTAGTGTTAGGGTTAGACTTAGCTTTAGGGGTTAATACATTTATTAGAATAGCGGTGAGCTCCGGTCGGCAGATTAGGGGTTAATAATTGAAGGTAGGTGTCGGCGATGTTAGGGAGGGCAGATTAGGGGTTAATACTATTTATGATAGGGTTAGTGAGGCGGATTAGGGGTTAATAACTTTATTATAGTAGCGCTCAGGTCCGCTCTGCAGATTAGGGGTTAATAAGTGTAGGCAGGTGTCGGCGACGTTGAGGGGGGCAGATTAGGGGTTAATAAATATAACATAGGGGTCGGCGATGTTAGGGGTAGCAGATTAGGGGTACATAGGGATAACGTAGGTGGCGGCGATTTGCGGTCGGAAAATTAGGGGTTAATTATTTTAAGTAGCTTGCGGCGACGTTGTGGGGGGCAAGTTAGGGGTTAATAGATATAATACAGGGGTCGGCGGTGTTAGGGGCAGCAGATTAGGGGTACATAAGTATAACGTAGGTGGCGGTCGGCAGATTAGGGGTTAAACATTTTAATCGAGTGGCGGCGATGTGGGGGGACCTCGGTTTAGGGGTACATAGGTAGTTTATGGGTGTTAGTGTACTTTAGGGTACAGTAGTTAAGAGCTTTATAAACCGGCGTTAGCCAGAAAGCTCTTAACTCCTGCTATTTTCAGGCGGCTGGAATCTTGTCGTTAGAGCTCTAACGCTCACTGCAGAAACGACTCTAAATACCGGCGTTAGGAAGATCCCATTGAAAAGATAGGCTACGCATATGGCGTAGGGGGATCTGCGGTATGGAAAAGTCGCGGCTGAAAAGTGAGCGTTAGACCCTTTAATCACTGACTCCAAATACCAGCGGGCGGCCAAAACCAGCGTTAGGAGCCTCTAACGCTGGTTTTGACGGCTACCGCCGAACTCTAAATCTAGGCCTAAGGATAATTTTTCACTCCCTTTTTTATACACATTATCACCAACAACACTGGTACACAATATTTCTTACGGTATCCTCCTCCTAGTCGATATCAGCAATCCATTCATTTGATTTACTGTATTTTTTAATCCACACATTGGATTGATTTCTTTCAGACATTGTTTGGAATTTTAACTTTCTCATATTTTTATTGGGGCTACTATTATTATTGCCTCTGCATCATTTTATATTCAGTGTTTTTATATAGATATATTCAATATTTAATTTGTACAAGAGTGGATCCACATCTTATTGTTTTTATTGTCATTTATTATCACTGTACCCACCATGGCATGTTTTATTCTTGTGTAAAGTACTAGATTTACAAATAAAAACATTTTTTAAATACACACTCTACACATTGTACAACACCTAGCCCATTTGAGGCGCTCTGAACACATTTATTTTCGGTGTGTATTAAATTCTTTATAAGTATTTCCATTGTCCTTACATTGGCACCTGAAATAGTTTATTTAGCCTGTGGTATCCACACCTATCCTTAAAAATTTTGTCCTCGAGGCCAAGCTGTGTAAACACAGCAAGCAGAAGAAATGATACTCCCAGTGTATTATAGAAGAGATAAGGTATGAAAAAGTTAATTTTCAATTGTTCTATCCAAGTATTGGTAATTGGTATATAGAGTGATATGAGATAAAGAAGCATGTATATTTTCTAAATGGGAGAAATTAATGAGATCTGATAATACCTAGAAGTTCAAACCATGTTATTAGGTTGTGGCTTCAAAACACAAAATCAGCTAATTCATATACACAAAGAAGCCTTAACAAGCAAATCGCATACATTTTATACTCTGCAGCTGGTACAAAAACTAATTGTAAACACATTAAGGGAAAAACTATTTTATAGTATACTGTCCCTTTAAGATCTTAACACAAATCCAAACCCTCTCAATCTTGAAAAATATATTTCTTTGGTTTATGACAAACTGTGAAAAGAGCAGTGATGACAAATTCAAAATATTGTCATATATAAAGAATAGATATACAACATCTAAGCAATATCATTTCTATATTCGAAAATGTGGATGTTGATTACACAAAACTGAACATCGGAAACATTTAGATTAATCAAATAAAGAAAAGGTTTTTCAAAACTTTTTTGATTTAAAATATGTATTTATGTCTAATTATATCACTATAATATCCCTTTAAGAAAGTATGTTATAATGTGGATTTGTAATGATGCTTACATCTGTGGCTGGGAAGGACAATACGACACCCAGGACAATGAAGGTGGGGACTGGGGAAAAAGTCTGGAGTGGGAGGGGAGGGGGGAGGGATGGGATTGGGCTGCCGCTCTGGGATAGCTGGTACAGCTGGGGAGTCAGGGACCTGGTGAGTTGGGGGCTGGGCAGGTGGGGGAGCTGTACGGGCGGCAATACGGGGAGAATGGTGAGGGGGGCAAAGGGGCATTTTTTGGGAGGGACAGGACAGGAGGAATGGGAAGGGCTGGGAGTGGTTTGGGGCTGGGGATGGGCTTCTGACTGGGGAGGGGCTTCTGACTGGGGAGGGGCTTCTGACTGGGGAGGGGCAGGAGGCTGATGCCCAGAAGTGGAAGGTTTATCTGAAATATATAAAAAATAGACAGATATGATATAAATAAATATTATTATCTTGAAAGAAATAAAGATTCTACATTAGATATAGTCTGGATTCTTGTTCTCATAAAATATTGATACAAAGTCACAATAATGACTATGTTTTAAGTTATTGATTGATTGGAATCAAATATAATTACTTAGAAGATTTAATACATCCTTTAAACTCAGAATGTTCACTGTTATTTTTAATGTAACATTTCATAAATAGATTACAAATCATATTTATCAAAGGCAACATTATGTGCTAATATTTATGAATTGATAATATATTTATCTTTTGTAGAATTTTTCGGTATGCATGTATGCATTTGAGATTTAAATTTAGAGTTCTTTTAGACACATGCCCGTGGATTGATCTCAGAATATTCAACAATTGAATAATATGGGAGTGTGTAATATTATGAAATTGAAATGGCCACTCCACCTAGCATTTTAAACCATGTAAACACTGATTTACATATATATTTTGGTGATTTCCTTTGTAATCTTTAATGGTCTCATTTTAAGCTTGATGCTTCAATCAATTACTCTTCATAATATATACACAGTAGATACTACCATTCATATTATTGATTAATAATATAATCTTCTCTATCTGATTCAAATTTCAGATTAATGTTGTGAATCGCTCTTTTACATTAGGATTAAATGTATGTCATGCCAATATTATTAGACACATTCATCAATGCATGCTTTAATTTTGTGGAATATTAATGTTTGTTGGATTGAAATGGACAGTCTACACATAAATATATTTTAAATATATTTACATCTCATACATCATGAAATTAAAACAAGGATTTTAAACATGATTATGTTTTATGTATACTTAGAAGTGGTTTACAATTTATAAACAATGATGACATAAGGATATGGTCTGCATCTAGGCACTCAGATGAATAGCAATGACTGTCTGGACAATCAGAAGATGATTATTGTGGTTTTGCATGGAATATGCATGTGACATCCTGATGTCATTAATAACAAATCATACATAAATTTAAGAAAAATACAAACATATGTTCATGCTGCATGATACAGAAAGGGGCAGTAGTGTATTGGAAAAATAATGGAATAATATATTTTAAAGTGCCAAAGCTGTAGACTTTCTTTTTATTCAAGAGAATGATTTTTAAACAATAATACATGTTCGATACATGCTAGATATATTTGACATACCATCAGACTCCTCTATCTCACATGTTAGATCAATCTCTGTAAAACATAACATGTTGTTTACACCTTAAAATCTGATATTCTAACATATGTTACTGTTGCTCAAGGACACACATCAATGTTGCATTAAAGAGATACTGATCCAAAGTTAGGAATTACATCATTTTGATGGAGCATACAAATGAAATTAGATTTGTATTTATCGATGAGTAATAATTAAATTTTATTGTCTGTATTTTAAAAATATTCTTAAAAGCTGAGTACATGGAACATTTAAAAGTTCTCATTTGTGTATCACTTGATGATTGTTGTCTAAATTTATACTAAAAATAAATATATGCTAGCCATGTTCTGAAGCACAAAGGTGTGTAGACTAAGAAGCTTTGAGATCTTAATCTTAACAAATAAAAAAAATATATATAATCAGAGGAGAAATTATATGTTTTATTCAAATGGAACGCTTCATCAGAATCATGATCATAATATTTATTAAAAATACACCTTCAATGACATATGAATGAGTCAATGGACTTACCAGAATCCTGCAAAGGCAGGTCACCATTGCTGCTGGATCCCTCTATGCTCGCCACAACAACTACATCTATTAATGATATTAAAATATATTAGTGAACACAGTTTGGACATCACTAAATCACATTGGTCAAGAATCTAACAAATAATATACGAATAAATGTGAAGAATAGAGCACTAATATGAACCATAAATTTATGAGTTAATCAAGGTGATTGTAAAGAAAATGATGTCTTTCACATATGTTTGATTTCTTACTATATTAGACAGACAATTCTTCACATATGATTCTATGGCATATATAAATATAAGTATTGATCCATGTTTTGAAAATAATACACACACACAACACTTGGAATAGCAACTGGTGACAAATCGAACCTAAGCCATGTGGCACATAGATCCATTTGTGCAATGTACAGTAATCTGTTTTAGGACACAACACATATTTATCACAATGCAAAACAGAAGATATTTGTAAAAATATGTCATCATGGTGCTGTTAGAGTAAGCTTATATATATATATATATATATATATATATATATAAAGGAAGTCCAAGAGTGAATATGTGATATAGATATCAATATTGTTTCATCCAAACAGTGTAAGGATTAATGAAGGGACACTGAACCCAAATCTTTAATTTTGTGATTCAGATAGAGCATGCATTTTTAAGCATATTTCTAATTTACTCCTATTATCAATTTGTCTGTGTTCTCTTGCTTTCTTTCTTTGAAAAATAAGGCAGCTAATCAATATTTTGTTTCAGACCATGAAAAGCACTTGTTTATTGGCCGGTGAATGTATCCACCAATCAGCAAGAACAACCCAGGTTGTTCCCCAAAATGGACCGGCATCTAAACTTACATTCTTGCATTTCAAATGAAGATACCAAAAGAATGAAGAAAATTTGATTATAGGAGTAAATGAGAAAGTTTATTAATATTGAATGCTCAATCTGAATTACAAAAGAGAAATTTAGTGTTCAGTGTCCCTTTAATATTTAATATTAAAATATCTTTATTTGACAATGTCGCTGTTAATCAATTGTCTAGTCCATATATTGATGTAATAAATGGGATGGAGCATGCAATTACAATCAAATAGGTAATTTAAGGATATCATCAGGATTCTTTAATTATCCTTTGCTCTTAAAGGGACATGAAACTCTAAATGTGTAATTGTATTAATTTGCATGATTCAAATCCAGCCTGTGATTTTAAAAAACTTTCAAATATACTTTTTGTTTTCTAGTTTGTCTTTGAAAGTTTTATTAAGGATCAACTATGCACTATTGTTATCTGAAGATATGTGTTGAACAAATGAAAATAGGCAATTTTGTGCATCATACATACAATCAGCAGGTTACTCCCAGTAATGCATTGCTGATCCTGAGCCTACCTAGATATGATTTTCAACTAAGGATAACAATAGACTGAAGCAAGGTAGATAACAGAAGAAACTTATAAGGTTTTGAAAATCACATGTTGTGTCTAAATCATAAAAGTTAAATGTTGGTTTTCATGTCCCTTTAATGATAAGAATAAATTATCAAAGCATACGAGAAGTATATTTCTCTAATCTGCACATATGTAAAAATGTGTTGATGTTGTCTAAATGTAGACAAAAATTGTAAAACACTACCCAGGGGCAGAATATAAAATGGGCATGACCCTAAGATTACATTAAAATGAAGATATCAAGAATCGAAGAAATATCTTCAAATACTCATAAATTGAGATTTGGATTACAATGGAATCCCAACTCTGATTCGTGATTCTTTTTTGAAAATAACAAGAAAAGAGAATTAGAGTATCCCTATAAATATAGATCAATGTGGATGGATTATGTAATGTTATGTCCAAGTTTGTAAGAGAAAAGTAAATTAAAATGAGACATACCATGCTGTGACGAACACGGGCTCGAGGTTCCAGCAACAACATCCATATCTGTAAAATATTCAATCAGGATTGGATATCATAAATACAAATCAGGCCATGGACACATGGATTTTTCTATTCTAATTGATATTTGTATTCACATGAGTTCATTGTTTCCTAAATTAATGTATAAATAAAGAGATCATGTATTGTTATTTTCTATCTTTTATGTTGTTGACTGTCGCTTTAAGTCATTTTGTGTCTTCTTGCATTGTCATCAATTGATAGAGATTGTTCAATTTTTATTTTCTTCTTGCTAGTATAGCTTTTATAATGTAGAATATTGTAAATAGGGATACTGTATTCTTCACATATATACTAATTAACATATACATTTTAACAAGTCTAAAGTTATGCCACTGTTACAGCAAACACATGTTCATGTGTGTGCGCAATTCTATCTTTTTCGTGATCATTGCACAATGATTCAAAGTGGAATTGCGCATCCGTGATTTGACCAACATGTCTAAAGTTAGGCCACTGTTACAGCAAACACATGTTCACGTGTGTGCGCAATTCTATCTTTCGTGATCATTGCGCAATGATTCAAAGCAGAATTGCGCATCCGTGATTTGACCAACATGTCTCAAGCAATGCCACTGTTACAGCAAACACATGTTCACGTGTGTGCGCAATTCTATCTTTCGTGATCATTGCGCAATGATTCAAAGCAGAATTGCGCATCCGTGATTTGACCAACATGTCTCAAGCAATGCCACTGTTACAGCAAACACATGTTCACGTGTGTGCACAATTCTATGTTTCGTGATCATTGCGCAATGATTCAAAGCGGAATTGCGCATCCGTGATTTGACCAACATGTCTCAAGCAATGCCACTGTTACAGCAAACACATGTTCACGTGTGTGCGCAATTATATCTTTCGTGATCATTGCGCAATTATTCAAATCGGAATTGCGCATCCGTGATTCTGAATTGATGTGGATATAGTAGTGTGATGAGTATCATTTCTAAAGACTTCAAATATATTTCCAATTGGGTGTATTATGAGATTCCAATCGTATATTTGTTAATATTGAATGATAACAATAAATATTTAGAACTGTGGTATGATTCGATAGTCAATGTATGAAATGGCGGATGATAGGGATTTCACGGATGCGCAATTTCATTTTCGCTCTGTGACGCATATTCTGGAGAGGGCAAGAAACATCATTCCTATTTCATGTGTGATGATTCTAAATTCAGATATCTAAACATATGTAGCGTGTGTTGTGAGATCTATATAGGTTGAATATATGACTATATACACATTGCTTAAATATATACTCAAAAATTAATATATCATATGAAGTCTGATATTTACCTGGTTCAGCCTCTCGACTTTCATCTCCCAGGCCAACGGACGGAGAAGCAGCTGCACTGGCCTCCGGGTCAGGACTTTCAGATCCAGCAGCTGGGAGGGAAGAAGAAGAAGCCAAGGAGCGAGAGGATCTAAATCTGCAGGGGATCCGGAGATTGAGGAGGTCGCATAAAGTCACCTCATAAGTTAGCAGGTACAGTTTCCGTGGGGGTGGAACTTCCTTTCCATCCCTCCGACGGGCTTTTACCCACTCCCTTATGAGGTCGACTTTCTTACTTAGACGCAACCTCATATCCCCGAACCTCAACATGATTTGATCCGTGGTCCTCTGGATGCCACACACCGAATTAACATCATTGGTGATAGACACCCAGAGGGCCTTCTTAATGCTCTGCTTCGTCGACTTCTTCTTGTTCCCAAACAGCTGCGGATAGAAGTCCTCGACGGCGTTGACCAGTGCTGCACTCTCCAGCTTGGTGAACCTGGGAGACGTCATGCCTGCCGAGTTGAAGATTAAATATAATATATATATATATATATATACTGTATATTAATAGACCAGCAGGCATTAGAGAACTGACAAAAATGGCAATGTGTAATGGATATTATATGGTGAAGTAAACATGAGATGCACCATGGGATATGGTATCTGTACCGGATTGAATAAAATATTGAAATTTTGTTATCATGTCTGTGAGACCATACTGACTCAAGTTATGTTTGTGTCATGAACTCTGATTGGCCATTCCTTAATGTTTCATATCTTTGTAACTTCCGTACACATACCTCCGGGGGGTGCTGTTACTACATTTTTCATGTAGACTTATTTGTAATTCATTGGACTGTTATGCGGATATGTGTGACGCAGATTTAATATACATGATCCTTTAAATTTTAAGATATTAAGTTTACATTTGATTTTTAGTAAATATAATCCAGTCACATTAGTAAATGTTTTACACATTTCGATGTTTAAAGGGACACTCAATCAAAATTAAACTTTCATTATTCAGATAGAGCATGCTATTTTAAACAACTTTACCATTTACTTCCATTAACAAAATGTGCAGTCTTTTTATATTTAAACTTTTTGAGTCACCAGCTCCTACTGAGCATGTGCAAGAATAAGTGTGTATGCATTTGTGAATGGCTGATGGCTGTCACATGGTACAAGGGGAGTGGAAAAAGACATAACTTTTAAAATTGTCAGAAAAAAAAATCTACTACTCATTTGAAGTTCAGAATAAGTGCTATTGCATTGTCTTGTTATATTTGAGAATATATTTTTATCATTTAAAATGTAACTCGATCGATTTAGATTATTCTTAAGATATCCTTTACAGAAGAAATTGCAATGCCCATGGTTGAGCCAATCACACAAGGCATCTCTGTGCATCCACCAATCGTCAGCTACTGAGCATATCTAGATATGGTTGTAAAGGAAATAATATCAAAAGAATGAATTCAAATCGATTATATAATTACATTTTAATGTTTAAAATTATATTTTATTTAGGAATCCTGAAAGAAACGCTTTTGAATTACCGTCCCTTTAATGAGCTAATATGCAATCTTAAACTTGATCTAAATAAATCTGTCTAAACATTGTAAATATGCATTGTTGGCCACCCACAAATAAGTAGATATTTCACAGTAATGCTTTGCTGATCATAAACCTATGCGTCTCCATTTCTCAAAATTAGGATAACATGAGAATAAAGCATATTTGTATTAGCTTCTGTATTGTTTGCCCCACTGTGAGTGAAATATCTTCCAATGGCTGTTTATACAGCTTTACCTTAAAGGGACATTAAGCTATATGTTCTTTCCTAATTTAGATGGATAATACAATGTTAAAACAACGTCAAATTTAGTTTGATTATCTCATTAGCATTTCTAGCTTGATATTCTTTCCAGAAAATCATATCTAGGTAGGCTATGTTGCTGCTGATTGGTGGATGCACATAGATGCCTTGTGTCATTGTCTAACCCATGTGCATTGCTATTTATTTAACAAAGGATATCTAAAGACTGAATCTAATTAGATAACAGAAGTAAATTTAAATGTTGTCTTAAAAGATTTGTATTATCTCTCTGAATCATTAAATTAATTTTTTGTTTGAATGTCCCTTTAAGGACAAAACCATTAGGAATATGTGGAGTTAACATTGTAGAAATAAACTAAACTAAAGGGGAATGGAAATACCTATAGATATGTGATATCTATCCAACAGGTAAAGAGTATAATTTCTAGAAATTATCTTTTGATATATCTATAGTTAACTGACCCTTCAAATAACTCCACTAGAGCTAAAAAGTAATAAATATGGCATACAATAACTAGCTTGGTGTAAATGTGAACTTAAATTACTTTTTATTTAAAGATAATTTCTAACATATTACCTTAAACATAATTAAAGCCAAATAACCTATATTTAGTGTAAGAATGTTTTTGGATACCTAAGAAAGATTATAGAGATTAGAATGTAAATCGAACATTCAACTAGTGAAATTAACAAAGTTGTTTTGTATAATTTATACTACATATCCTCGTCATAAACATTTTATAATTTTAACATCTATGAATCACACAATAAAAGAAAGCATAGATAGATGTATTTAACTCCAACTTAATTTTTTTAAGATACTTGACTTTAACATTATCTGAATAAGATGTGTTGATATTTTTCATTCAATACATTAAACAAAATTAGTATATTTGATATCAGGCATGTGCTTGTAAAATAGATGACTTTAACAGTCATGGGACTAATATTTGGTTTACTTGTCAGAATATTAGATGGATATATTTCTTCTTATCTTACTGTGATAGAGAAATGTCTCAAAGAATATGTATTTAAAAAATTAAATAGAAAAATATATAGTATGAAAATAAATTTATTGACAAAAATAAAAAAAGGAAATTCATCACAGATGAAACTCTGAAAAAGAAAGAAAAGAAATATTAAAAACATTAGTCATTTAGGTTATTTAATGAACACATGTCAACATATTCATGAAATCTAATAATTGTTAAATCATCTTGTATCCATGCTCTAACATGTATGTTTTATCTTGATATTAAAATCAGGTTCATACTTGAAACCTATATCCTATAATATAAAAGGCCAAGTGTGTTTGTCCGAAGCTGTCATGCGTAGTAGAGACAGCACGAGGAAAAACACACCTGGCCTTGAGTCCCTAGCTGATCTGCACCAGAAGTGGGCGTGGCCGGGTGTGAAGGGGGCATGGCCAACATGAATGGGGCGTGGCCGGGCATGAATGGCCGTGAAGGGGCGTGGCCGGGCATGGAGGGGGAGTGGCCGCGTGCGGTCGCGCGATAGAGGTGAGAGAGATAGAGAGAGGGGAGAGAAAGGGGAGAGAGAGAGAGGGGGAGAGAGACAGCAAAACACAGGGGGGAGAGAGACAGCAAAAGAGAGAAGGGGAGAGAGACAGCAAAAGAGAGGGGGGAGAGAGACCGCAAAAGAGAGGGGGGAGAGAGACAGCAAAAGAGAGAGGGGAGAGAGACAGCAAAAGAGAGAGGGGGAGAGAGACAGCAAAAGAGAGGGGGGAGGGAGACAGCAAAAAAGAGGGGGGAGGGAGACAGCAAAATAGAGGGGGGAGAGAGTGCAAAAGAGAGGGGGAGAGAGAGAGCAAAATAGAGGGGGGAGAGAGCGCAAAATAGAGGGGGGAGAGAGAGAGAGAGCAAAAGAGAGGGGAGAGAGAGAGCACAAAAGAGAGGGGGGAGAGAGAGAGAGCAAAAGAGGGGGAGAGAGAGAGAGCACAAAAGAGAGAGGGGGGAGAGAGAGAGTAAAATAGAGGGGGGAGAGAGCGCAAAATAGAGGGGGGAGAGAGAGAGAGAGCAAAAGAGAGGGGAGAGAGAGAGCACAAAAGAGAGGGGGGAGAGAGAGAGAGCAAAAGAGGGGGAGAGAGAGCACAAAAGAGAGGGGGAGAGAGAGGAGGGTAGAGAGAGAGAGAGAGGAGAGGGGGGAGAGAGAAAGAGGAGGGGAGGGAGACAGCAAAAAAGAGGGGGGAGGGAGACAGCAAAATAGAGGGGGGAGAGAGTGCAAAAGAGAGGGGGAGAGTGCGCAAAAGAGAGGGGGAGAGAGAGCGCAAAAGAGAGGGGGAGAGAGAGAGAGCAAAAGAGGGGGGAGAGAGAGAGCACAAAAGAGAGAGGGGGGAGAGAGAGAGCAAAATAGAGGGGGGAGAGAGCGCAAAATAGAGGGGGGAGAGAGAGAGCAAAAGAGAGGGGAGAGAGAGCACAAAAGAGAGGGGGGAGAGAGAGAGAGCAAAAGAGGGGGAGAGAGAGAGAGCACAAAAGAGAGGGGGAGAGAGAGGAGGGGAGAGAGAGAGAGGAAGGGAGAGAGAGAGAGGAGAGGGGGGAGAGAGAAAGAGGAGGGGGAGAGAGAGAGAGCAGAGGGGGAGAGAGAGGAGGGGGGGAGAGAGGAGGGGAGAGAGAGGGGGAGAGGAGGGGGGAGAGAGAGGAGGTGGGGGAGAGATAGAGGGGAGGGAGAGAGAAAGGGGAAGAGAGAGGGGGGAGAGAGAGGGCTCAAAACAGAGGTGGAGAGAGAGCGCAAAAGAGATGGGGGAGAGAGAGAGCTCAAAAGAGAGGGGGAGAGAGAGCGCAAAAGAGATGGGGGAGAGAGAGAGAGCAAAAGAGAGGGGGAGGGAACGCGAAGAGAGGGGAGAGAGCACAAAAGAGAGGGGGAGAGAGAGAGCGCAACAGAGAGGGGGGATAGAGAGAGAACGCAAAAGAGAGGGGGAGAGAGAGCAAAAGAGGGGGAGAGAGCGCAAAAGAGAGGGGGGAGAGTGCAATGCGCAAAGAGAGGGGGAGAGAGAGAGTGCAAAAGAGAGGGGGAGAGAGAGAGCGTAAAAGAGAGGGGGAGAGAGAGAGAGAGCAAAAGAGAGGGGGAGAGACAGAGTGCAAAAGAGAGGGGGGAGAGAGAGAGCAAAAGAGGGGGAGAGAGAGAGAGCACAAAAGAGAGGGGGAGAGATAGAGAGAAAGGAGGGGAGAGAGAGAGAGGAGGGGAGAGAGAAAGAGAGGAGAGAGAGAGGAGAGGAGAGGGGGGAGAGAGAGAGCTCAAAAGAGAGGGGGAGAGAGAGCGCAAAAGAGATGGGGGAGAGAGAGAGTAGAGAGGGGGAGAGAGAGAGCTCAAAAGAGAGGGGGAGAGAGAGCGCAAAAGAGATGGGGGAGAGAGAGAGCAAAGGATGGGACCACTGTACTGCAAAAAATGGCCCGTGTGAACGGGATTTAGGACTAGTCAACTATAAAATGTATCCCTTTGTCTGATTGGTCAGAATCTGAGTCCTCTCTAGCACAAAGTAGGGGTAATGTATCTAAAATAAATATATTCTAATATAGTACATGTATATATTCCTAATTCTTTGAACATTCTTCCTCCTATGATTCTTAAATAGCATGCATTGTGCAAACTAACCTGGATAAATGGTCTTTGAAAGGCAATTATCTTCAAAATAACAGTTTATCTTCATTAGGTGTCTTATTCATTATTTTCAAAATAGAAGATTGTGAAATACCATCTAAAAAAAAATAATAAATCTAAGTGTTTCCAATAGGATGCATCCACAGTCTTGTTCCATAGAATTGTTGCCACTTATCATGTGAACGTGTCTTTGTATGGTTTTCAAGGTCAGCACATTTGAAAGACAATGCCACAGACATGATCACATTGGTATTCTTCACTTTCAGTCTGGGATTATTCACATTCAGTCTTGAATTCTTCACTTTCAGTCTTGAATTCTTCACTTTCAGTCTTTAGATGAAGTCATCTCCCCCCCATTTCTGAAACTATTTATATCACTAGCTTACTAAGCGTGTGTAGCATCTTGTGTTATGTTCTATCAATCAAGTGTGAAGATGAGTCATACATTGTGCAGACCTAACCTCTGATGCATGACTTGGAATATGACTTGGAAGCATATAGTATTGCTAGAGGATCCCTTTCAGAGTATCCAAAAATCTAGTAATGTGTAAACTAAATACTACATTTTAAAATGTATGCCATATGATGGCTGATTGTGCAAAATTCCCGCCAGCCACAGTCCATACATTTTTTATACTTACCATCTGATGTTGTCTTTGAAAATCAGGTGGCGAAGTCATTACAGGACCCAATGCTAGAATCAGCTGATGTATAAATTACCTATAATAATAATAATATTAAATTATCTTTTTTTTAAATCATTTGATGAACATGAACAATCCTAACATGTTTGCACAATTCTCTACTTCTAATTTCCCTAAAATTCACACATATTCGCAATGCTCCTATATAACTTCTAGTATTTACCTACGGAAGTGGCGGTTGATGATGTTTGTTCTGACATTGAGCCCCTCGTCCCAGAATGGCACCTCTAAAACCGGGTCGTCCTCCTCATCTTGGAGGAGGTCTTGGGGGGCCTGGGGGGCCTGCAGCATCCCAGCCCGCTGAGCAATGTTATGCAGGACGCTGCAGGCTATAACAATCTTCGCCACCTTACTAGGGCTGTATTGGAGGGCTCCTCCAGACCTGTCCAGGCATCTTAGTCTCATTTTGAGGAGCACAAGCATCCTCTCCACTACAGCCCTAGTCCACTTGTGCACACGATTGTAGCGCTCCTGGGCCTCATCCGTGGGGTTACGTAACGGCGTAATGAGCCAAAGCCGGCTCATGTAACCCGAATCACCTATAAATAATGAACATAACAAAATGAAAAATATTAAAAATATTGTTAAAATTATTATATTAAAATACAATTCATTTGTGTACACGAAAATCCCCTAAAATAAACATTTTCAGAAAATCAATTATATGGTTAAATCGCATTCTCTATCTGCCCACTTAAGCTAAGACATGCTACATATGCGTATTTCGCATAAACCAGACATTTGAAAGAGAAAGAAATGGTTAAATTGCATCCTAGAGCTGCCCATTTAAGCTAAGACATGCTACATATCTGTTTGGAGCTAAAACTAGACATTTGCAGAAAGAGACAATTACATGGTTAAAGCGCATTCTCTATCTGCCCATTTAAAGGGACACTAAACACAATTTTTTTCTTTCATGATTCACATAGAGCATGCAATTTTAAGCAACTTTCTAATTTATTCCAATTATCAATTTTTCTTCGTTCTCTTGCTATCTTTTTTGAAAAAGAAGACATCTAAACTTTATTTATTGGTACAGACTCTGGACAGCACTTTTTTATTGGTGGATGAATTTATTCACCAATCAGCAAGGATAACCCAGGTTGTTCACCAAAAATGGGCCAGCATTTAAACTTACATTCTTGCATTTCAAATAACGATACCAAGAGAATAAAGAAAATTTGATAATAGGAGTAAATTAGAAAGTTGCGTAAAATTGCTGCTCTATCTGAATCACGAAAGAAAAAATTTTGGTTCAGTGTCCCTTTAAGCTAAGGCATGCTACATATGCATATTTCGCATAAACCAGACATTTGCTAAAAGAAAAAGAAATGGTTAAATTGCATCCTAGATCTGCCCATTTAAAATCAGACATGCTACATATCTGTTCGTAGCTAAAACTAGACATTTGCGGAAAGAGACAATTACATGGTTAAAGCGCATTCTCTATCTGCCCACTTAAGCTAAGACATGTTACATATGCGTATTTCGCATAAACCAGACATTTGCTAAAAGAAAAAGAAATGGTTAAATTGCATCCTAGAGCTGCCCATTTAAGCTAAGACATGCTACATATCTGTTTGGAACTAAAACTAGACATTTGCGGAAAGAGACAATTACATGGTTAAAGCGCATTCTCTGTATGCCTATTTAAGCTAAGACATGCTACATATGCGTATTACGCATAAACTAGACATTTGCTAAAAGAAAAAGAAATGGTTAAATTGAATCCTAGAGCTGCCCATTTAAGCTAAGACATGCTACATATCTGTTTGGAGCTAAAACTAGACATTTGCGGAAAGAGACAATTACATGGTTAAAGCACATTCTCTATCTGCCCATTTAAGCTAAGACATGCTACATATGCGTATTTCGCATTAACCAGACATTTGCTAAAAGAAAAAGAAATGCATCCTAGAGCTGCACATTACACAAACACAACTTTTTTTAAGATTACAGTGGCAATTGTCTAACTACTTAACCATGTTGTGCACAAGTACTCACCAACAAGTCACCCAAGGGGAAACTGTCTGGCCTCAAACTGCCGCCACAGGGATGACTGTCTGAGGATGCAGGCATCATGACAAGCCCCGCCGAAATTCGCACACACCTGCATAATCCGCATCCGTGTGTCGCAAACAAACTGCACGTTGAGACTATGGAAGTGTTTGCGATTTCGGAAGGGCAAGTCATCTGCTGGAGCATGCAGCGCAATGTGGGTGCAAACGATTGCTCCCAAGACATTGGGCATTCGAGCTATTGCAAAGAATTCCCTCTTCAGGCGCCTCCAATCACCATAAATTTGAGGGAATCCTATGTAACGCTTACTGACTCGTACCATGGCGTCCAGAAAGTTGTCAAAAACCACAGAGAAGGTACCCTGAGACAGCCCATGCATGTACCCCTCTCCGGATTGAAAACTCCCGGAGGCCAGGACGTGTATGCAACTTAGCATCTTGGTCATGCCAGGGACTGCAGTCCGCATACGTCTACGTGGCTCCATATGAGGTTTAAGAACATTGTAAAGGCTAATGAGCTGTTCGCGATTGAGCCTATACTTGTCATAAACCTCAAAGTCGTTCATGTTATCCAAGGTGGGCCTCACCCTGTGAACAGGAGGACCTCTAACCAGACAAGCTCTTTGTCTCTCTTGGAGACGCTAAGTCCGCCTGATTCTATTGTACACCACTAGTGCAACAGCACCAGCAGCAACTAACTGTGGCTCATCCATATTTGCCAAGCTAAGCAGCACAAAGCCAAACATCAGAGCAAACACACAAGGAGTAACAAGGTATGCAAAAGCGATTTGATACAATATCGATCACAAGGGACACTGTTGTTTGGGGGATTTATAGAGCAATATGTCCAATGGTAACGTGTTCGTAATGATTGCTGATTGTATCCACTTGATTGTATGTGAGCGGCGCAAATGCTTTCAAAGTGGGCTTTTTTTTCGGTGTTTGCTGAAATTTTGTTTCCCCCAATGAATCGCAATGTGAAAGTGTAAAATATAACATATACAGTGCATCTTCATAATGTTTGTTCATATACGTAATAAATACTTATTAAACGCGATGTTATAGTAAAAAAGAACACGTCCACGCTAACATGAATGAAAGTGCATACTTGTGTATAATGTGCATAGACAAGGCATAGAATCTGATCGATCAATGTTGCTGCAAAATTGTTTCTAAACGATAAAGTAACTGCTGACATCTATAATATTCTAAATATAAGTTATTGGCGAGATGTCAATATTGTACACGTCCCACTGAAATCGCAATAATAATGAAGATCTTCCGGCTGACATCTATAATATTGTATATATAAGTGATTTGTGAGATGTCAATATTGTACATGTCCCATTAAAATCTCAATAATAATGAAGATCTTCCAAACTCTCGTTTAGGTATATGTAATATTGTAGTATTGAGTGAGAAACTTCTGAAAGGGGCGGTACAGTCCTAATGCTGTAATCTGTATGGTTGAAGCTTATAATAATGTCATCATATTAGCAACCTGCCTGTCTAGTTAGCAAATCTTCATTGTGTTGTATTTTAAAACATTCTTCTTGTTTGCTGATTAAAAATATAAATGTGTGCTTTGCTGTTATGTGATGCGTGCTATGTAAATCTATGTATGTATGGTGATTCTCTCCCACATATGCTGACTAGTGATGTCGGGGTTTTTAGGGTGCTGTCCTTACAGCAGAGATCAGATGAGTCCTTCAGGACTGTAGTGGACACTGAATACACTAGCCTAGCTATAGATTTCCCTACTAAATCAGCAGCAGCTACACTGTCCCTCCTCTCACTAACAATGCAGCTTCCGAATTAATCTAAAATGGATGCTGTCCAGGAGGTAGGAGGGTCTGGGAGGGAGTGTCTGCTGCTGATTGGCTGGAATGTGCCTGCGAGGTACAAGGTCAAAGTATTACTCAATGATGACGAATAGGGGGGGATCAAACATCGCATATGTTCGCCGCCGCGGCGAACGCGAACATGCTATGTTCGCCGGGAACTATTCGCCGGCGAACAATTTGCGACATCACTAATGCTGACTTATATAAAGCAGTATAGCATTGTTGTTCCTTCCAAAAAAGTGACAGCTGTAATCTGTTCTAATGCTAATTTCTTATTGTACATAATTCCTAATGGTATATTATGAGTGAATCGTGATGTTAAAGGGACAGTAAATCCATATTTTATGTTTCATGATTCATAGAGAGAATCTAATGTTAAGCAACCTTTCAATGTAGTTGTATGATGTAAATGTGTTCATTGTTTATATGTGTTTTTCCCCAGAATATCAATGCACATGTATGAGTCAATGACAAAAGTCATGTATGTGCATCCATTAATGATCATGTGTTGAGCCTATGTAGATATGCTGTTCATGCAAGCATATGAATTGAATAAATGACATGTTATAATAGAGGTAAATGAGACGTGTTTACAATTGTCTACTGTTTGTGAATAATGAAATGTAAAAATAATTTTTCTGTCCGTTTAAATATGATGTAATTTTTCAAACCGATTTCGTAATGATGATGGTGATTTGTAGTTGATGTAATGTAAATTTAATTAACAATTTGATGTTTTAGTGAATTTCACACAAGTAAAAGCCATAAGTCCATAGGGACATAGTCATTTCTTGATCTATTTGTCATAGCGGGACTAACGCAAGAAAGAATGAGTTAGTTTCACAATTGCAACGCTGGTATTATGAGTTTTCTAGTCTACGCATTTTACGTGTGTTAGGTAAATCTGCCTGTCGCGTGCACGAGCACGTCTTCCCCATAGAAGTCAATGGAGAAAATTTGTTGAGAAATAAAATCCAACACTTGTTTTGAGCGTAAAGTGAGTGACGTCATGTTCTTGTGTGAAAAAGTAGCTAAATCATGTTTATATCCTAATAAAAATCTGTTTTGTGTAGGTAATGTGCTGTATATTGTTTGTATGTATCGATTAGTGTATGTATGTGATAATATTTGTAGTTAGATGTAGCTATATGAGTGTATGTTCCCGTCTGTCTATGTAAGTCAATGGGAAATGGATTTTTATGACTTTTTTTTCAAACACCAGAGATCTCGTAACTTGATCCGTTCTAATAAATATTGTGTAGTGTTTGTATGAGTGCAAGTGTACTTTGTGTAATGTTTTTGAAGTGATTCGTGGATGTTTTTGTTAGCGGTATATGATTAACTACTGGGTCTGGGTTTACGTTAATGATTGGAGCGGAGATGGATATTTTTGTGGCGTTATGTAAACTTGTAATACCAGCGGTAGGGAAAAAGCAGCGCTATGAGGCTTTTTCACGCATAACGCACAACTCGTAATCTAGCCGTTAATTTATTTAATTATAGTGTAGTGTTAGGTGTTAGTGTAACTTAGGTTAGGTTTTATTTTACAGGTAATTTGTATTTATTTTAGCTAGGTAGTTATTAAATAGTTAATAACTATTTAATAACTATTCTACCTAGTTAAATACAAACTTGCCTGTAAAATAAAAAAAAACCCTAAGATAGATACAATGTAACTATTAGTTATATTGTAGCTAGCTTAGGTTTTATTTTATAGGTAAGTATTAAGTATTAAATAGGAATAATTTAGTTAATTATAGTAATTTTATTTAGATTTATTTTAATTATATATGTTAGGGGGTGTTAGGGTTAGACTTAGGTTTAGGGGTTAATACATTTAGTATAGTGGCGGCGACATTGAGGGTGGCAGATTAGGGGTTAATAAATGTAGGTAGGTGGCGGCGATGTTAGGGACAGCAGATTAGGGGTTAATAATATTTAACTAATGTTTGCGAGACGAGAGTGTGGCGGTTTAGGGGTTAATATGTTTATTATAGTGTCGGCGGCATATTAGGGGTTAATAAATATAATGTAGGTGTCGGCGATGTTGGGGGCAGCAGATTAGGGTTCATAAATATAATGTAGGTGGCGGCGGTGTCCGGAGTGGCAGATTAGGGGTTAAAAATTTTATTATAGTGTTTGCGATGCAGGAGGGCCTCGGTTTAGGGGTTAATAGGTAGTTTATGGGTGTTAGTGTACTTTTTAGCACTTAAGCTATGAGTTTTATGTTACGGCGTTGTACCATAAAACTAATAACTACTGACTTTTAAATGCGTTAGGACTCTTGACAGGGTAGGGTGTACCACTCACCTTTTGGCCTCCCAGGACAGACTCGTAATACCGGCGCTATGGAAGTCCTATAGAAAAAAGACTTTACAAAGTTTACGTAAGACTTTTTGCAGTAAGGCCAAAGAAGTGTGCGGTGACCCTAAACCTTCAAGAATTGTAATATCAGTGGGCGTAAAAAAGCAGCGTTAGGACCTCTTAACACTGCTTTTTTACCCTAACGCACAACTCGTAATGTAGGCGACTGTATCTCCATAGGTTATGTTAGAAATCTTATTTAATCTATCTTACATATGGATACTAAAGGTAGAACAATATATTGCATATAATTGTTTAATAAATGATTTAGTATAAAGTGAGAAAAGAGGTTCTACACTTTGGTACTGGATAGTGATAAATGTTAAAAGGTAAGTACAACGCAAAAGGATAACTGTTCTCAAACACGTTCTCTCTGAATTCCAACAAGAAATGAAAATAGCCGGTTTATCAAAGACTCTATTCATTTTGATTGAGCAACTCAAGACAAGAAAGGATATTCTGAAACTTGGCCTGTTAAAATCTTAGAAGTTATAGTGCATACAATACTTTTAATCTTAATGTGTAAGGCACAAACAGTCTGTATTATAAATGGTGGTTGTGTTTATACTACCTAACAGCTAAACATACAGGTGATTATATCCCCTACTAAATGAACAGTAAGAGGCCCATTTATCAACCTCCGAATGGAGCTTGAGGGCCCGTGTTTCTGGTGAGCCTGCAGGCAGTTATGAAGCAGCGGTCTAAAGGGCGGACAGACATCGCCACAATTCAACCCGATCGAGTACGATCGGGTTGATTTGCCGCGAAGCTGCAGGGGGCGGCGTTGCACCAGCAGCTCACAAGAGCTGCTGGTGCAATGCTGAATACGGAGAGCGTATTGCTCTCCGCATTCAGCGAGGTCTGTCGGACCTGATCCGCACTGTCGGATCAGGTATGACAGACCTTTGATAAATAGGCCTCAATATGTAGTTTGAGCCTATACAGGCAAACAGAAACATAATGCAAATTAGCTCTAGAGATACGTTACATGATTTGATTGATAGCCTAAAACAGTTAAAACAACATTTATTAACCAATAATTAAAATGACAGCAGATCTAGCAATTCTGTATGCCCTGCTTTGATAAAAAAAAAAAATAAAAAAAAAATCTTCACTTACAGGAATTATTTTGCCACATACTAATTGAATTAGTGAATTATTATCTAGCTTTTTTATACTTCTATGAGAATATTAAGACAGGTAATTGTATGTAAATGGTTTAACTTCCAATTCCATCTCATTATTTGTCAATATCCTTTTCTAGTATCACAAAAGTTAACTATTAAACTCTATGCAACTTTACATCCTCTCTCTCTCTTCAAATTCACTAATTATAGGGTTTCAACAAAAAAGATAAAATAGTAAGGACAAAAGCTCTGGAAAAGTATATTTAATAAATGCTACATTTTAACCTGTTTAGACTATCAATTAAATCATGTAATATAATTTTCATTACTTTTCTGCTTTTTTGAACTCAGACTACACTCTGAGCTCAAAAATATGCAATAGCACTATTCGGGGATATGCCAAATTAATAAAAGCCTCATTTAAGGTTGTTCAAGAGGGTTATATCAGTATTCTTTTCTATTGCCTTTTATTTATATAGAACTAAATAAACAGTGATCTTTACTGTGGTTTTATTTATAATTCACCTTTGTTTTTTTCTTAACATAAAAATAAATGCAAAATATACAGTCAATACCATTCAAGCATAAGCAGCATTCATTTTTCAGCAGCATTGAATTTACTGTGCACTATTTACTTTGTACTAGGATGTGGAAGCAAAGTATGACAATTTGTGACACAGTTTGAAAATGTGCTTGGGTGGTAACCATTATCGACCATCGTATCCCTAGTGGGTTTGAAAGCACATCCCAATATTTAGGGGAAATAATATGCCATTAAACGCCATGTATTTAATGATTGTGAATTGCTGAATATTTAGCCTCTTACATTTTTAAAATGAGAATGCATTTTGTACAGTTACAAATTGAAAGTAGTTTGCGTGCAAGAAAAACCCGACATGCGCTAACCACATTATTGTATTCTCCCCATATACTTCAATGAAGAACACAGAAGAAAAAAACTAACACATACGGCTAGATTTAGAGTTGGGCGGTAGCCGTCAAAACCAGCGTTAGAGGCTCCTAACGCTGTTTTTTACCGCCCTCTGGTATTTGGAGTCAGTCAGGAAAGGGTCTAACGCTCACTTTGCAGCCGCGACTTTTCCATACCGCAGATCCCCCTACGCCATTTGCGTATCCTATCTTTTCAATGGGATCTTCCTAACGCCGGTATTTAGAGTCTTGGCTGAAGTGAGCGTTAGAAATCTAACGACAAAACTCCAGCCGCAGAAAAAAGTCAGTAGTTAAGAGCTTTCTGGGCTAACGCCGGTTTATAAAGCTCTTAACTACTGTGCTCTAAAGTACACTAACACCCATAAACTACCTATGTACCCCTAAACCGAGGTCCCCCCACATCGCCGCCACTCTATTAAAATTTTTTAAGCCCTAATCTGCCGACCGCACACCGCTGCCACCTACGTTATCCCTATGAACCCCTAATCTGCTGTCCCTAACACCGCCGACCCCTATATTATATTTATTAACCCATAATATGCCGCCCCCAACGTCGCCGCTACCTACCTACACTTATTAACCCCTAATCTGCCGACCGGACCGTGCCGCTATTATAATAAAGTTATTAACCCCTAATCCGCCTCACTCCCGCCTCAATAACCCTATAATAAATAGTATTAACCCCTAATCTGCCCTCCCTAACATCGCCGACACCTAACTTCAAGTATTAACCCCTAATCTGCCGATCGGAGCTCACCGCTACTCTAATAAATTTTTTAACCCCTAAAGCTAATTCTAACCCTAACCCTAACACCCCCCTAAGTTAAATATAATTTTATTCTAACAAAATAAATTAACTCTTATTAAATAAATTATTCCTATTTAAAGCTAAATACTTACCTGTAAAATAAACCCTAATATAGCTACAATATAAATTATAATTATATTGTAGCTATTTTAGGATTAATATTTATTTTACAGGCAACTTTGTATTTATTTTAACCAGGTACAATAGCAATTAAATAGTTAATAACTATTTAATAGTTACCTAGTTAAAATAATTACAAAATTACCTGTAAAATAAATCCTAACCTAAGTTACAATTAAACCTAACACTACACTATCAATAAATAAATTAAATAAACTACCTACAATTATCTACAATTAAACCTAACACTACACTATCAATAAATTAATTAAATACAATACCTACAAATAAATACAATTAAATAAACTAACTAAAGTACAAAAAATAAAAAAGAACTAAGTTACAAAAAATAAAAAAATATTTACAAACATTAGAAAAATATTACAACAATTTTAAACTAATTACACCTACTCTAAGCCCCCTAATAAAATAACAAAGCCCCCCAAAATAAAAAAATGCCCTACCCTATTCTAAAATTAAAATAAAAAAGCTCTTTTACCTTACCAGCCCTGAAAAAGGCCCTTTGCGGGGCATGCCCCAAAGAATTCAGCTCTTTTGCCTGTAAAAAAAAAAACATACAATACCCCCCCCAACATTACAACCCACCACCCACATACCCCTAATCTAACCCAAAACCCCCTTAAATAAACCTAACACTAAGCCCCTGAAGATCTCCCTACCTTGTCTTCACCACACCGGGTCCTGATCTGTCCAGAAGAGCCTCCGATGTCTTGATCCAAGCCCAAGCGGGGGGCTGAAGAGTGACGTCCATCCTCGGGCTGAAGTCTGGATCCAAGCGGCGGCTGAAGAAATCCATCATCGGGCTGAAGTCTTGATCCAAGCGGGCGCTGAAGAAGTCCATCATCGGGATGAAGTCTTCTATGAAGCAGCACCTTCAATCTTCTTTCTTCCGGAGCCATCATCTTCCAGCCAACGCGGAACATCCTCTTCTACCGACGCCTACTCGCCGAATGACAGTTCCTTTAAATGACATCATCCAAGATGGCGTCCGTCGAATTCCGATTGGCTGATAGGATGATCGGAACAACCAATAGAATGCGAGCTCAATCTGATTGGCTGATCGGATCAGCCAATCGGATTGAACTTGAATCTGATTGGCTGATTCCATCAGCCAATCAGAATTTTCCTACCTTAATTCCGATTGGCTGATAGAATCCTATCAGCCAATCGGAATTCGACGGACGACATCTTGGATGACGTCATTTAAAGGAACCGTCATTCGGCGAGTAGGCGTCGGTAGAAGAGGATGTTCCGCGTCGGCTGGAAGATGATGGCTCCGGAAGAAAGAAGATTGAAGATGCTGCTTCATAGAAGACTTCATCCCGATGATGGACTACTTCAGCGCCCGCTTGGATCAAGACTTCAGCCCGATGATGGATTTCTTCAGCCGCCGCTTGGATCCAGACTTCAGCCCGAGGATGGACGTCACTCTTCAGCCCCCCGCTTGGGCTTGAATCAAGACATCGGAGGCTTTTCTGGACAGATCGGGACCCTGTGTGGTGAAGACAAGGTAGGGAGATCTTCAGGGGCTTAGTGTTAGGTTTATTTAAGGGGGGTTTGGGTTAGATTAGGGGTATGTGGGTGGTGGGTTGTAATGTTGGGGGGGGTATTGTATGTTTTTTTTTTACAGGCAAAAGAGCTGAATTCTTTGGGGCATGCCCCGCAAAGGGCCCTTTTCAGGGCTGGTAAGGTAAAAGAGCTTTTCTATTTTAATTTTAGAATAGGGTAGGGCATTTTTTATTTTGGGGGGCTTTGTTATTTTATTAGGGGGCTTAGAGTAGGTGTAATTAGTTTAAATTTGTTGTAATATTTTTCTAATGTTTGTAAATATTTTTTTATTTTTTGTAACTTAGTTCTTTTTTATTTTTTTGTACTTTAGTTAGTTTATTTAAATGTATTTATTTGTAGGTATTGTATTTAATTATTTTATTGATAGTGTAGTGTTAGGTTTAATTGTAGATAATTGTAGGTATTTTATTTAATTAATTTATTGATAGTGTAGTGTTAGGTTTAATTGTAACTTAGGTTAGGATTTATTTTACAGGTAATTTTGTAATTATTTTAACTAGGTAACTATTAAATAGTTCTTAACTGTTTAATAGCTATTGTACCTGGTTAAAATAAATACAAAGTTGCCTGTAAAATAAATATTAATCCTAAAATAGCTACAATATAATTATAATTTATATTGTAGCTATATTAGGGTTTATTTTACAGGTAAGTATTTAGCTTTGAATAGGAATAATTTATTTAATAAGAGTTAATTTATTTCGTTAGAATAAAATTATATTTAACTTAGGGGGGTGTTAGGGTTAGGGTTAGAATTAGCTTTAGGGGTTAAAAAAATTATTAGAGTAGCAGTGAGCTCCGATCGGCAGATTAGGGGTTAATACTTGAAGTTAGGTGTCGGCGATGTTAGGGAGGGCAGATTAGGGGTTAATACTATTTATTATAGGGTTATTGAGGCGGGAGTGAGGCGGATTAGGGGTTAATAACTTTATTATAATAGCGGCGCGGTCCGGTCGGCAGATTAGGGGTTAATAAGTGTAGGTAGGTAGCGGCGACGTTGGGGGTGGCATATTAGGGGTTAATAAATATAATATAGGGGTCGGTGGTGTTAGGGGCAGCAGATTAGGGGTACATAGCTATAATGTAGCTTGCGGTGGTGTACGGAGCGGCAGATTAAGGGTTAATAATAAAGTGCAGGGGTCAGCGATAGCGGGGGCGGCAGATTAGGGGTTAATAAGTGTAAGGTTAGGGGTGTTTAGACTCGGGGTACATGTTAGGGTGTTAGGTGCAGACTTAGGAAGTGTTTCCCCATAGGAAACAATGTAGCTGCGTTAGGAGCTGAACGCTGCTTTTTTGCAGGTGTTAGGTTTTTTTTCAGCTCAAACAGCCCCATTGTTTCCTATGGGGGAATCGTGCACGAGAACGTTTTTGAAGCTGGCCGCGTCCGTAAGCAACGCTGGTATTTAGAGTTGCAGTGACGGTAAATATGCTCTACGCTCCCTTTTTGGAGCCTAACGCAGCCATTCTGTGAACTCTAAATACCAGCGGTATTTAAAAGGTGCGGGGGAAAAAAAGCATGCGTAGCTAACGCACCCCTTTGGCCGCAGAACTCTAAAGTTAGAGTTATTCATTTTTTACATTCCCATGTTCTTTACATACAGGAATATGTTATTTTTATTGTAAATAAATATATATATATATATATATATATATATATATACAGTTTATATACAGTATATATATATATATATATATATATATATATATATTTATATACATTTACCTGTATATTTATTCATAAAGATATATATAGATAGATAGATAGATAGATAGATAGATAGATAGATAGATAGATAGATAGATAGTATATATTTTGCATTAACATTATATATATATATATATATATATATATATATATATATATATATCACAATAAAAGGCAGACTTCCAGTGTGGGGGGCAACTGAGAGGCTGCATGGCAGTGGAGCTCCATAGTTACTTACTTTCTTTAACCAGCTTCCATTGCTCTCGGTGGCCCCCACAGCTTTCCCTTGCCAGGCAGACATTGTAGGATACTCGCCTCGTCTGGTGCCTCTTTTGTGAAGGGCTTAATCAAGCAGCACTTGCCCATGGGAGGCATTTCTATGGCACGAAATGGTCAGCGCCATGTTTACAGTCCTCCTTGTGCTCCAGTCTCTTCGAAGGAACTCAAGAGAACAGAGCTCTCCTGTGCTCTTAGAACGCAGACAGGCTTTTTTTGCCGTTTCTAGAGGTGGCTGCACAGCTTTTGGTAAAAGGAACTGCAGAGATAATTTCTATTGAGAACCTACTTCTTATGGAAGGGGGTGAAGTACAGCTCCCTATTGTACACCATAGAATAAGTAACTGATATTTAAATATCTGTATTGTTGCTCATATCTGCCATCTGAGTGATAAAAACTTTAATTACCTTTCTGATCATTTTCTGCTGTTTGTGTACAACTTGACCCCTGTGAAAAATAAAGGATTGTTCATTTGTCTACAGCCAAAGATTTAATATTGAATGAACTTTAAAGAATATGGAAGAATGTGCATAACTAAGCTTGATGTTCTGTTCATCTATCAAGTGGGAGATTTTTTATATACTGTTCTAAAATTTTCACTGCTTACTTTCAGCATTGGATACTAAAACTTTTCTGCTGCATTTTTACCTGAAGTGCTCTCTACAGTGGGCTTGATTCGCCATCTTGTGCCCAGATAGTGGAACTGCATAGTCTTACTGCTAAAATTGCTTAAAATTTTTAAAGTTACTATTATGGTTACCTGGACATACTCAATCTTCTTGTTAAATTAGCCTGTAACGCAAGCTCCCATAAAAGATGAAAAATATTTTAAAAAAACTAAATTTCAGCAAAAGGAAATATGTGTTCCAAGTCTAAAAAGAAACAATGCTATACTGTGGAAATACACATAGAAAACCAAACTCCAGACACTTCTGGGCCTGTACAGTCTGGGGACAAGTTTAGTTTCATTCAGGAACTTAAAATATTTTTTGTGAATAAAATGTAGTCCTTAGAAGCTGGCGTGGATACTCTAGCAAGTGAAGTGATGCAGTTTTCTTCCAGACTTGCCACTGCAGAACAGTGCACCTCTGATGTCGAAGACAGGCTGTCAGAGACAGCTGGATCCTTATAACAGCTGATTAAGCAAAATCAGTACCACCAGGATAAAGTTAAGGACACAAATTTGGGGTGCCAGAGTCAATTAAAACTTAAGATCTACTAAACTTTACAGCTTTAACATTTCCCATATTGCTGGTATGTCCCCAGATCATCTTCCTTTGGACATTGAGAGAACACCCTGTGTTGGACCGCACGACAAGCTAACACCAAGTCATCTTCAATTGCCTGAATTACTAGGAAAAGTTGTCCTTACTGCATGCTTAAAGACCATGAAAAAGAATTTAAATATTTAATAATAAAAATTAAAAAAAATTCTATGTGAAGAACATAGAAATGTAAAATATGCGTAATGCGATTTGTGTTTTGTGCTTTAGCTCTAACAGAGGGTGAACTCACATGAACAAAATTCAAATCTCGAAGTACGTTTTTGAAATATTAAAGATTAAAAAAAAATTATTAATAATCATTATATATTAAAAATGATTATACATACTGATATATATACTGTATATTCTATGGATTATTTCGATTTTTTTTACAGTATGTATAATAATTTTTAATAATTATTAATATTTTTTTATATTTTATATTTAATAGTTCAAGAACACATTTTGACACACACAGAGAAGTGCAATCTCAGGAATGAACAACCAGCTCATTAACGTATTAGCTTGTTCTATGGCGATTTACCTCCTGGGTGCAGCTTCTTTTTAGCCCAGTAATGCTTTTCACGGAGTAGAACTTTCCTGTAGTATATCAGTCTGATCCCGCCTATAATGGTCAGTCAGGCACTTAAATACCAGGCGATTCCACTCTGAACAAGAACAAGGCAAGCTCAGATAATTGTTTTGGCCTTCATTGGGCCTCATCAGTGAAGTGCAGCCATATCCTCTAAGCACAGTCCTTGTCTGGTTGCCCCTTTTTCCCTTAGGGAGAATAAATACACACAGAGATGCGCACTCTCAGAAACATAATTCTTCATGTGCACTAACCCAACAATGCGCTAGACCTTAAGAGCAAAACACGTTACGCATATTTTACATTCCTATGTTTTTTCACATAGAAAAAAAAGGCAATTACTGTAACCCAACTGGAATTTGACAGTTGCCTGTTAGCCAAAAAATATATATGATTTAATCAATTATAGATTCTGGAGACATTATAGAAGCTAGGTAGCACTGGTGCATGTGCTGAAAAAATTGTTGACAGAACTACTGTTTAGCTTTAGCCTTTCTCAACTTTATGCAGAATTTGAAATCACAAAATATAGTATAATATATAGTACATTGTAAGCTTTATATGATTCCATAAAAAAGAGAACCTCCTGATGGGAGAGTGAAGACAAGGTTATCACAAATAAAAGCTGTTGTTTCCTTTGGATGATTTCCCCATACTCATTCATACTTATCTTTTTGTCTAGGTGAAGAAGTGAATCCCCTTTGGATGCTCAGCACGTTCTGACTGTTGCACTTGAGCGTTATTGTCTTTTTTCTGCTTTCTGTGCGTAATGGAAATAGCACTGGTATTACAAGTTGAAAGTAAATGCAATCGCAAGAGTGCAATCACATTACACTCATCAGGTTAGCATGACTAACAACCTCTCGTAGAGGGTAGTGCGTTAAGAAAGTTGCACTAAACACAACATAAATACAATTAAAATTACAGTTACACTCATGTAAACATTATATGATAAAAATGTATCACATAAATATTAAAAATAAGTTATAAGTATATGCCATGGTATATGACAAGGTGTTTGACTATACATATTTCAGATTCCCAATGTTCTTCCCATACAGGAATATCTCATTTGTATTGTAAATATATATAACTAAACATCTATTTCTATAAAATGTTATACCTAAATCTGCACAGTTTCCCAACATATATGCATCCTCCTATATTGGGAAAAGTAGGGGGGTAGCCATCCTGATCAATAAAAATGTCTTATTCCAGCCTTTGCATTTAGAGCAAGATGTGGAGGGTAGATGCCTCATGTTAGTATGCAAATTAAACAATTCCACATTCACCCTAGCCAACATCTATGCTCCAAACCAGGGTCAGCTGAAATTCTTACGGAAAACACTAGGTCTGATCGACAAAATCAAACAGGGTACCTTAATTTTGGGGGGAGATTTTAATCTAATATGGGATCCATACATGGATAAAAGATTCTCTAGACCAGGTACCAATGACACATTTGCTCATTCGACTGCCCCCAAGTTTCGAGACCTTATTATCAATATCAGCTCTTTCAGACATATGGAGATCCATGCACCCATCGGAAAGAGAATACTCATACTTATCCCCAACCCATAAATCCTACTGACGCCTGGATTATTTTTTTACCGATTCTTGGACTCTGAATGTAATCCAAGGAACAAAAATATCCCCTTGTTCATGGTCAGACCATGACGCGGTTTAACTTACCTTGCCAGGGAACACAACTCTCTCATCTAGACCGATGTGAAAGTTCCCTCAGATGCTTTGGTACGAGCCACTTTTCCTTGGTTCCCTTCAGGAGACAGTCAGGGATTATCTCTACAATAGCCAAGAAGGTGGGACCTCACATCAATTCAGATGGGCAGCCCACAAGTCATATATTAGGGGATTTTGTATAAGCACTATAGTTAAAGTTAAAAAAGAAAAGGGAGCTCCCTTGGGTAAATTAGTGTGTGATTTTAGGCAGATGGACAGATTAAATAAAGCTTACCCCACGCCAGCTCTCTCAGATAAAATACTTCACCTAAAGGAACTGATTAAAGATAGAGAACTTCAGAGAGTCCAGGAGGCTGTGATTAGGTTCAAACAGCTAATGTACTCTAAGAGCAATAAGGCAGATACACTCCTAGCTAAAAAACTTAGACAGAGAGCAGCGATAGCGAGAATCTCACACATTACACATAATGGCCAGACCGCATATACCCCGGCGGACATAGGCATGCTTTTTGCTGAATATTATGCTAAACTTTATAACATTGAGGAACATGAAAATCCCAGGGCATTACCGTCACAAGAGATTTCCAATTTTCTGGAGAAGCTGAATTTACCTATATTAACAGAAAGGGATAGAGTGAGTTTAGCCCAGCCTTTTACCCTGGACGAGGTTGGGGAAGCCCTGAAACAGATTCAAAGTAACAAGGCACCAGGGCTGGACGGTTTCACAGGCACATTCTATAAGAAATTAGGATTAATAATTGCCACAGTGCTTAGAAACTTTTTTAATGAAATTATGACAACGGGGAAGGTATTAAGAGAGTTTTTAGAAGCATCTATTATCCCAATCCCAAAACCGGGGAAAAGTCATACTGAATGTAGCAATTATCAACCTATATCCCTTATAAACTCAGATATCAAACTCTACTCAAAGCTTATTGCGAACAGATTAGTTCACCTTTTACCCTCCATAATACACCGTGACCAAATTGGGTTCACAATGGGCCGACAAGGCCCCGACAATACAAGGAGACAGGTTTTTCGTTCTTTTGGGATACCTGAGCCTTTTATTTTAGCTATTAAAGCACTATATTCTGCGCCATACGCTTGTGTTAGAGGGTTGGGATTTTGCTCCCCTGAATTCCCGATCTGCAATGGGACAAGGCAAGGATGTCCAATCTCACCACTTGCCTTAGTGATGGAGTTGTTTGCACAAGCAATTAAGGGCATTCCTCTCACAACTCCTCACTAGAAAATAGCTTTGTTTGCGGATGACATCACCCTCCTACTGACAGATCCACTAAACTCCATGCCAGCAGTCTTCAATCTGATAGACTATTTCGGTAGAATAAGTTATTACAAAATTAATTATATCAAAACTGAGGCATACCCCATTCACATAGAACAACCCACCTTAAGACAATTACAATCAATTTATCCATTTACCTGGTCATTACGTCATCTCAAACACTTGGGTGTATTTCTAAGCGCTGAGACAGACCATACTCTATGTAAAAATTATGAGGCCCTGATTGCAGATTTCAAACTCCAACATGAGAAAACTCACATCTAGCATTCATAATATAATTGTGAAACATAACCTTCTGATATGGCAAAATCTGAAAAGCCGATCATTGATCGCTCCACATCCTTCCCCAACTCATTATCTGTCAGGCTTATTCTGGGATCTGTCCAACACCCACACAAGAGACTGGGAACTAAAGGGATTTGAGACCATAACCGATCTATATGATCAAAGCTCGAAGCTTAATGCAAACATGATATCTCTCAGATTTGACCCAGCTCCTTCGTGGCTGACATTTTAGGGTCTCCGAGCCCTTAGTTTCTTGAGGTCCTGGGGGTTCCCCACAGAATTCATCAGGAAAGATACTCCCTGGGAGAGTCGTTGGAGGAGTGGTGCCAAACTTTCTAAACCTTTGACTGTTCACTACAACCTTCTCTTACCAGATCTCAATCCGGGACTACCATGGCAATATAGAGCATGAAGCAAAGAAATGGGCATTACTTTCTCTGATCAAGACTGGGATATGGCTGTCTCCTTTACCAACAAAATGGTACATTGTATTACTATGTTGAAAGTATATATTAAGCTCCTCTTGAAATGGCATAGAACACAAGCCAGATTAGCTAGAATGTATCCAATGTCCTCGCCGTTATGTTGGCGGGGATGTGAATCTATAGGGTCTGACCTACATATATGGTGGGGATGCCCCAAGCTTAGCCCACTGTGGGAGGAAAGTGGGAGAATCCCTGAAGCTTATGCCTTCAATATCGCTATGTAACGCCCTACTACACATTATTGAAAACACGGTTTCCAATACATCAAGGAGGCTACTGATTTATATATTCACGGCTACCAAATTATGTATTGCCGGAACATGGAAGAAGCCTGACCCTCCACGTCTGGCTGAGATTACTGCAATGGTTGACTATATGGCTGGGATGGAAAAATACTTTTACAATTCCATCAACCAAATGGAAAAATATTGGCTGGTCTGGGACATTTGGCTACACAAATAAGCGACCATAACTTTTTTCATTTAACAGGTGAATTAAAGAAACTAAGAAATAGAATTCCTTTTTTTTTTTTTCCTCCTCTATTTGTGTGACCCTTCTCCTTTTTGTCTTCTTTTCTCCCGCCCTCCTCTATTCCTTTGACTCAAACACCCCCTTCTCTTTCCCCTCCGACCTATATCCAGCTGGCAGGTATAGACCGTCCTATGTTACTGAACTGATGACGTTGCTAATTATTAAACACTCTAGAAGTTTCATCAATCTAGGCAACTAAGAAATTGGTTAATCATACCATCACTTTGGCAAAGATTACTTCTTCATTGTTAAACACCTGAATCCCTCCCTTTGTTTTGTTTGAAAAGGTGATATGATACAGATGACCACAATATGTTGTTTTTTTACTGGAATTAAACTATGTAACTATTTGCAACTTGACAATATTATGTGCTGTATTATTGTTTTGTAACTATTTGTCAAAATCAATAAAAACTTTTGGGAAAAAAACCCATCTATTTCTATAGCTATATAGGTATATATATCTATTTTACAATAAAATTATCAGATATATATAGAAATATATATTTAATAATAAAATTACATTTATACATCCCAGACTGTAATTGCTTAGGTACATGCATATATACATTTTACATGGAGTAAAAGTGTATTGAAATTGAAGCACTGTCTCTAAATTGTAATAAGTAAAAAGCACACACCTGTGTTTGTAAGAGTTTTTCGGTATTATATATGTGTGATTCACATTCACTTAAATCACTTGTTTTGAGAAAGGGCTTTGCCCAAAATGTTGCCTATGACTGTTATGCTGGCAATAAAGTAAATGAAAAAGTATTTTTGGAGTGCTGCAGCCTTTCCTTTGAATATATATATAACCGTATCAATACATACAGACACAAACAAACGCACTCATACATACAAAGTCTCTCCTCCCACTTCTACTGGCAACCTTTCTTTGCATCAGCCAAATATTTTTCTCTTGGTTGATTGAACAAAGAGTTAAAAAATTAGCCAATAGAAATACAAGGGCACCCATATATAAAGTGGAACCTCACATTCAAGCTTCAGTGTGTGGCAGTGACCACATGAAGAGGACCTCTGCAAGAAGATAAGAAGAAAAGAATCATTGGATGGAAGATGGAAGAAGATGGACCACCGGCATGAAGATAAAGAGGACCGTCCCAGAGGACCACCTGCAATGCAGAGGAGCACCACCAGAGTCAAATTGGTAGAGTAGAAACTTTAGGGTTTAGAGTCAGTATTTTTTTGGGGGGTGGGTTTTGTGTTTTTAGAATATGGTTTTTGTTGTTGTTTGTTTTTTTGTTTTTTTAATGGGCAAAAGAGCCCTACCAAATGCCCTTCTCAGGGCAATTTTTGCAGTAGGTTTTTTTAAATAGGCTTTTATTTGGGGAGTGGGAGGTTAATTTTATTGCTGAATGGGGTTGAAATTTTTTTTTAAAGAGCTAAGTTACTTTAGGGCAATTCCCTACAAAAAAAACCTTCTAAGGGCTATTACTATAGTAACTTTTAGTGTTAGTATAGGGTTTTTATTTTGGGGTGTTTTTATGTTTTTGTTTTTAAAGGGTGCTTTAGTTTTACGATAGGCATAACTGTTTCTTTGTTTTATTTTTGTTAGTGCTTTGGTTTTTTTGGTATTCTTTTCTAATTTTGTGTACGTTTAGTGTTTATTATTTTCAGTAGCTTAAGGGGTGTTAGGTTAGGGATCTTGGAGGGTTAACGGTTAGGTAGTTAAGTAATGTATGGCTAATTTGCATTTGGGGGTTGTGGCGGTTTAGGGTTTAATAGGTTAGCGTGTGTTTGTATGGGGAGTAGTGGCTTTTTAGGGGTTAATAGGTTAGGGAGTGTTTGCTTAGGGGTGTGTGGCAGTTTAGGTGTTAATAGGTTAGGTGGTGTTTGTGTAGGGGGTTGTGGTGGTTTAGGGGTTAATAGGCTAGGGGTGTTTGCGTTAGGGGCTAGTTGCTGTTAAGGGTTTAATAGGTTAGCAGGTGTTTTTGTAGGGGAGTTGTGGCAGATTAGGAGTTAATATGTTAGGGGGTTTGCATAGGGGGTTGTAGCTTTTAGGGGTTAATAGATTAGGGAGTGTTTGCATAAGGGGGTTGTGACGGTTTATGGGTTAATAAGTTAGGAAGTATATTGTGATGGGCTATTGGTGGTATAGGGGTTAATAGGTTAGGAAGAGATTATTGCGTTGGGCTATTGGCGTTATAGGAGTTAAAAGGTAAGGAAGCTTATTGTGGTGGGCTATTGGCGGTTTAGGGGATAAGTAGTGTAGGGTTAGTTTACGTGGTGGGTTTGTCGGTTTAAGGGTACCTAGGTATAGTTATTAGGCTCGGTTCTGTATATTTAAAAGGTATCTTTTACTTTACATCGTCAATGTAGGTGCCACCAGCATCGCCACCCATTGAGGTGTATAATGCCTCTTAGCGATGCCGCCTTTAAACAGTAATGTCGGCACTTTTTAATATTTCACCAGCATACTCAATATTGCTTCGGATCCCTTTTCACAGCTCTTTCGATAATCAGGGCCTGAGAGACAGAACAGAGCGAGGCAGCGGTTTCTTCCTCACATACGCGGGGGGAGGGGCACAATGTTCTTTTCTCAGATGGGCAAGAGCAATGGGAAGTGATATTCTGAAGAAGAGAAATTCACTCTAACAAGCATGGCTTGCTGCCTCTAACAATAACAGGATCATTGTACACATTTTTAATCATGCGTGTAAAAAGCCAAATTTGTTTGCCTAAAAATATGTTACGTAAACACTGTTTAACTTTGTAATCAAACTTATGCTCCATTAGTGGTTTTGTCCTTTCTGCTAATCTTCCCTTGCTGACTACTGGTTTAACTGGTGTATAGCAGAACAATACTACACATTTGACAAGAAAACATTGATTTGTTCAGAGGAAAAGGTTTTATAAAAATAAATAAAATGTCATCTTATAGAGGAAGCAAATAAAAAGTTAACTATTTGTGCTTATATATGTCAATCCAATCTGTTTTAAAATACATGTACATGTACTAAATCCCAGCCAAAGCCCCATAAATGGCAACAACCCCTCTTTGTACAATCCTGCCAATATTTAACTTAAAAGGACAGTAAGGGTTAAAAAAAACAGAAAGCTTTCAAAACACTGAACCATGTAGTGGATACGTATAGTTCTGAAATGTACTAAAGGGCCTTTGAAAAATAAATTCAGATCTGAGCAAGTCCTATTGCACTTTCATCCCTTTCTCCAGCCAACCTTTGGACCAAAGAAGTTGTTTCTTTAAAAGTGATGAGCCAAGCAATCCAGTCAATCTCTGTAAGATCTCCATAAAAGAAGAAAAGCACACTCTTTTTTTTTATAGAAGATGCTACTGAAATAGAAGGTAAAGGTCCATGAGCAGGAGTACATTGTAATACAATATACTGTACATGCACTACTAAGTGCAGTGTTTTAAAATCTGTATATTAAGCTTTACTACTGACACTATAATGATTATAATATAATGCCAAGTATCCCTACCAACATAGAGACCCAAATGATTATGTACAGTTAATAAACATTAACTTTACTGTCTTGAATTGTGGACACTTTTGTTTAAAAAAAATGGATATGTTTTGTGTGTTTTGTTTGTTTTAACATAATTGTATTGTTTCTTCATTAAAGCAACATCAAATTTTATTGTTGCCTTGCAATTAACATTCCAGCAAAGTGTGAAAACATTTTGAATACATTAAACTTGCTTTCTGCAGTTGTTTTCTCCAACATTGGTGTGTCCGGTCCACGGCGTCATCCATAACTTGTGGGAATATCTCTTCCCCAACAGGAAATGGCAAAGAGTACAGCAAAAGCTGTCAGTTAGCAGACTTTTCTGCTTAAGGTATGACTAGCCATATTTCTAACAAGACTGTGCAATGCTGGAAGGCTGTCATTTCCCCTCATGGGGACCGGTAAGCCATTTTCTTAGTCTCAAACAGAATAAAGGGCTTAATATGGGCTATAAAACTGGTAGACACTTTTATGGGCAAGATCGATTGCTTTATTTGGGCATTTTATACAGCTTGAGGTTGAATTTCACACTTATAAACTTTGGGGAACGTTTTTTAACGTCAGGCACTGGTTTAGACACCTTTCCAGTCAGGAAGGGCCTTCCCTGTAGTAGGCTGAGCCTCATTTTCGCGCCATTACTGCGCAGTTACTTTTGAGAGCAGGACATGCAGCTGCATGTGTGTGGATCTGAAAGTAGTTGAAAAGGTTCCTAGAAGGCTTCATTTGGTATCGTATTCCCCCCTGGGTTTGGTAAAGTCGCAGCAAAGGCTGTAGCTGGGACTGTAGAGGGGTTAAAATTGTAACCGGCTCCGGTTTCTTCATTTTAAGGGTTAAAGGTCTGAAATTTGGGGTGCAATGCTTTGAATGCTTTAAGACACTGTGGTGCAAATTTGGTAAAATTTGAACAATTCCTTCATTGTTTTTCACATATTCAGTAATAAAGTGTGCCCTGTTTAAAATTTAAAGAGACAGTAACGGTTTTGATTTAAAACGTTTTTTGTACTTTATTGACAAGTTTAAGTCTGTTTACATGTCTGTACCTTCAGATAAGCTATGTTCTGTATGTATGGAAGCCAATGTGTCTCCCCCTTCCAAATTGTGTGATAATTGTGCCATAGCGTCCAAACAAAGTAAGGACAGTACTGCCACAGATAGTAAAGTTGCCCAAGATGATTCATCAGATGAAGGGAGTAGACATAGTTCTACTTCATCTCACTCTGTGTCTACACCAGTTTTGCCCACGCAGGAGACCCCTAGTACTTCTAGCGTGCCAATGCTTGTTACTATGCAACAATTGACGGCAGTAATGGATAACTCCATAGCTAATATTTTATCCAAAATGCCTGCATTTCAGAGAAAGCGCGATTGCTCTGTTTTAAACACTGTAGAGCAGGAGGGCGCTGATGATAATTGCTCTGTCATACCCTCACACTAATCTGAAGGGGCTATGAGGGAGGTTTTGTCAGATGGGGAAATTTCAGATTCAGGTAGAATTTCTCAACAGGCAGAACCTGATGTTGTGACATTTAAATTTAAATTAGAGCATCTCCGCACACTGCTTAAGGAGGTGTTATCTACTCTGGATGATTGTGACAACCTGGTCATTCCAGAAAAATTGTGTAAGATGGACAAGTACCTAGAGGTTCTGGTGCACCCCGACGCTTTTCCTATACCCAAGCGGGTGGCGGACATAGTGAACAAGGAGTAGGAGAAGCCCGGCATACCTTTTGTTCCCCTCCTATATTTAAGAAATTATTTCCTGTGGTCGACCCCAGAAAGGACTTATGGCAGACAGTCCCTAAGGTTGAGGGGGCAGTTTCTACACTAAACAAGCGCACTACTATTCCTATGGAGGATAATTGTGCTTTCAAAGATCCTATGGATAAAAAATTGGAGGGTTTGCTTAAAAAGATTTTTGTACAGCAAGGTTACCTCCTGCAACCTATTTCGTGCATTGTTCTGGTTCGAGGAACTAGAAAAGTCGCTCAATAGAGAGACTCCGAATGAGGAGGTTATGGACAGAATACACGCACTTAAGTTAGCTAATTCCTTTATTTTAGATGCTGCTTTGCAGTTAGCTAGATTAGCGGTGAAAAATTCAGGGTTTGCAATTGTGGCGCGCAGAGCGCTCTGGCTAAAGTCTTGGTCAGCAGATGTATCTTCCAAGACAAAATTGCTTAATATCCCTTTCAAGGGTAAATCCCTCTTTGGACCAGAGTTGAAAGAGATTATCTCAGGCATCACTGGGGGTAAGGGCCATGCCCTCCCACAAGATAGGCCTTTCAAGGCCAAGAATAAGTCTAATTTTCGTTCCTTTCGCAATTTCAGGAACGGACCGGCCTCCAACTCTGCAGCCTCTAGACAAGAGGGTAATGCTTCGCAGACCAAACCAGCTTGGAAACCGATGCAAGGCTGGAACAAGGGTAAACAGGCCAAGAAGCCTGCTGCTGCTACCAAAACAGCATGAAGGAGTAGCCCCCGATCCGGGACCGGATCTAATAGGGGGCAGACTCTCTCTCTTCGCTCAGGCTTGGGCAAGAGATGTTCAGGATCCCTGGGCACTAGCAATAGTTTCTCAGGGTTATCTTCTGGAATTCAAGGAACTACCCCCAAGGGGAAGGTTCCACATGTCTCACTTATCTTCAAACCAAATAAAGAGACAGGCATTCTTACATTGTGTAGAAGACCTGTTAAAAATGGGAGTGATACACCCAGTTCCAACTGTGGAACAAGGACTGGGGTTTTACTCAAATCTGTTTGTAGTTCCCAAAAAAGAGGGAACCTTCAGACCAATTCTGGATTTAAAGATTCTAAACAAATTTCTCAGAGTGCCATCGTTCAAAATGGAAACTATCCGAACAATTTTACCTACAATCCAGGAGGGTCAATTTATGACTACCGTGGATCTAAAGGATGCGTATCTACATATTCCTATCCACAAAGATCATCATCAGTTCCTAAGGTTCGCCTTTCTGGACAAACATTACCAGTTTGCGGCTCTCCCATTCGGGCTAGCCACTGCTCCAAGGATTTTCACAAAGGTACTCGGGTCCCTTCTAGCGGTTCTAAGACCAAGGGGCATTGCAGTGGCACCTTACTTGGACGACATTCTGATACAAGCGTCGTCTCTTTCAAAGGCAAAGGCTCACACAGACATCGTTCTGGCCTTTTTTCAGATCTCACGGGTGGAAGGTGAACATAGAAAAAAGTTCCCTGTCTCCGTCGACAAGAGTTCCTTTCTTGGGGACAATAATAGATTCTTTAGAAATGAAGATTTTCCTGACAGATGTCAGAAAGTCAAAACTTCTAAACGCTTGTCAAGTTCTTCACTCTGTTCCTCGACCTTCCATAGCTCAGTGCATGGAAGTAGTAGGGTTGATGGTTGCAGCAATGGACATAGTTCCTTTTGCGTGAATTCATCTAAGACCATTACAACTGTGAATGCTGAAACAGTGGAATGGGGACTATACAGACTTGTCTCCAGTGATTCAAGTAGATCAGAAGACCAGAGACTCACTCCGTTGGTGGCTAACCCAGGATCACCTGTCCCAGGGAATGAGCTTCCGCACACCAGAGTGGGTCATCGTCACGACCGACGCCAGTCTAGTGGGCTGGGGCGCGGTCTGGGACTCCCTGAAAGCTCAGGGTCTATGGTCTCGGGAAGAGTCTCTTCTCCCGATAAACATTCTGGAACTAAGAGCGATATTCAATACTCTCAGGGCTTGGCCTCAACTAGCAACGGCCAGATTCATAAGATTCCAATCAGACAACATGACGACTGTTGCTTACATCAACCATCAGGGGGGAACAAGGAGTTCCCTGGCGATGAGAGAAGTGACCAAAATCATAAAATGGGCAGAGGATCACTCCTGCCACCTATCTGCGATCCACATCCCAGGAGTGGAAAACTGGGAGGCGGATTATCTGAGTCGTCAGACATTCCATCCGGGGGAGTGGGAACTCCACCCGGAGATATTTGCCCAGTTGACGCAATTATGGGGCATTCCAGACATGGATCTGATGGCGTCTCGTCAGAACTTCAAGGTTCCTTGCTACGGGTCCAGATCCAGGGATCCCAAGGCGACTCTAGTGGATGCATTAGTAGCGCCTTGGACCTTCAACCTAGCTTATGTGTTTCCACCGTTTCCTCTCATTCCCAGGCTGGTAGCCAGGATCAAACAGGAGAGGGCCTCAGTGATTTTGATAGCTCCTGCGTGGCCACGCAGGACTTGGTATGCAGACCTGGTGGATATGTCATCGGCTCCACCATGGAAGCTACTTTTGAGACAGGATCTTCTAGTACAGGGTCCATTCGAACATCCAAATCTAGTCTCTCTCCAGCTGACGGCTTGGAAATTGAACGCTTGATTTTATCTAAGCGTGGGTTTTCGGATTCTGTGATAGATACTCTGGTACAAGCCAGAAAACCTGTAACTAGAAAAATTTACCATAAAATATGGAAAAGATATATCTGTTGGTGTGAATCCAAGGGATTCTCATGGAGTAAGATCAAAATTCCTAGGATCCTTTCCTTCCTGCAAGAAGGTTTGGATAAGGGATTATCAGCGAGTTCTCTAAAGGGACAGATTTCTGCTTTATCTGTCTTGTTACACAAACGACTGGCAGCTGTGCCAGATGTTCAAGCTTTTGTTCAGGCTTTGGTCAGGATCAAGCCTGTTTACAGACCTTTGACTCCTCCCTGGAGTCTAAATTTAGTTCTTTCAGTTCTCCAAGGGGTTCCGTTTGAACCTTTACATTCCATAGATATTAAGTTGTTATCTTGGAAAGTTTTGTTTTTAGTTGCTATTTCTTCTGCTAGAAGAGTTTCTGAGTTATCTGCTCTGCAGTGTACTCCGCCCTATCTGGTGTTCCATTCAGATAAGGTTGTTTTGCATACTAAACCTGGTTTTCTTCCAAAAGTTGTTTCCAACAAGAATATTAACCAGGAAATAGTTGTGCCTTCTTTGTGTCCGAATCCAGTTTCAAAGAAGGAACGTTTGTTACACAATTTAGATGTAGTCCCTGCTTTAATGTTCTATCTAGAAGCAACAAAGGATTTCAGACAAACATCTTCTCTGTTTGTCGTCTATTCTGGTAAAAGGAGAGGTCAAAAAGCTACTGCTACCTCTCTTTCCTTTTGGCTGAAAATAAAAAAAAAAGAATAAAGGGCTTAATATGGGCTATAAAACTGGTAGACACTTTTATGGGCAAGATCGATTGCTTTATTTGGGCATTTTATACAGCTTGAGGTTGAATTTCACACTTATAAACTTTGGGGAACGTTTTTTAACGTCAGGCACTGGTTTAGACACCTTTCCAGTCAGGAAGGGCCTTCCCTGTAGTAGGCTGAGCCTCATTTTCGCGCCATTACTGCGCAGTTACTTTTGAGAGCAGGACATGCAGCTGCATGTGTGTGGATCTGAAAGTAGTTGAAAAGGTTCCTAGAAGGCTTCATTTGGTATCGTATTCCCCCCTGGGTTTGGTAAAGTCGCAGCAAAGGCTGTAGCTGGGACTGTAGAGGGGTTAAAATTGTAACCGGCTCCGGTTTCTTCATTTTAAGGGTTAAAGGTCTGAAATTTGGGGTGCAATGCTTTGAATGCTTTAAGACACTGTGGTGCAAATTTGGTAAAATTTGAACAATTCCTTCATTGTTTTTCACATATTCAGTAATAAAGTGTGCCCTGTTTAAAATTTAAAGAGACAGTAACGGTTTTGATTTAAAACGTTTTTTGTACTTTATTGACAAGTTTAAGTCTGTTTACATGTCTGTACCTTCAGATAAGCTATGTTCTGTATGTATGGAAGCCAATGTGTCTCCCCCTTCCAAATTGTGTGATAATTGTGCCATAGCGTCCAAACAAAGTAAGGACAGTACTGCCACAGATAGTAAAGTTGCCCAAGATGATTCATCAGATGAAGGGAGTAGACATAGTTCTACTTCATCTCACTCTGTGTCTACACCAGTTTTGCCCACGCAGGAGACCCCTAGTACTTCTAGCGTGCCAATGCTTGTTACTATGCAACAATTGACGGCAGTAATGGATAACTCCATAGCTAATATTTTATCCAAAATGCCTGCATTTCAGAGAAAGCGCGATTGCTCTGTTTTAAACACTGTAGAGCAGGAGGGCGCTGATGATAATTGCTCTGTCATACCCTCACACTAATCTGAAGGGGCTATGAGGGAGGTTTTGTCAGATGGGGAAATTTCAGATTCAGGTAGAATTTCTCAACAGGCAGAACCTGATGTTGTGACATTTAAATTTAAATTAGAGCATCTCCGCACACTGCTTAAGGAGGTGTTATCTACTCTGGATGATTGTGACAACCTGGTCATTCCAGAAAAATTGTGTAAGATGGACAAGTTCCTAGAGGTTCTGGTGCACCCCGACGCTTTTCCTATACCCAAGCGGGTGGCGGACATAGTGAACAAGGAGTAGGAGAAGCCCGGCATACCTTTTGTTCCCCTCCTATATTTAAGAAATTATTTCCTTTGGTCGACCCCAGAAAGTACTTATGGCAGACAGTCCCTAAGGTTGAGGGGGCAGTTTCTACACTAAACAAGCGCTCTACTATTCCTATCGAGGATAATTGTGCTTTCAAAGATCCTATGGATAAAAAATTGGAGGGTTTGCTTAAAAAGATTTTTGTACAGCAAGGTTACCTCCTGCAACCTATTTCGTGCATTGTTCTGGTTCGAGGAACTAGAAAAGTCGCTCAATAGAGAGACTCCGTATGAGGAGGTTATGGACAGAATACACGCACTTAAGTTAGCTAATTCCTTTATTTTAGATGCCGCTTTGCAGTTAGCTAGATTAGCGGTGAAAAATTCAGGGTTTGCAATTGTGGCGCGCAGAGCGCTCTGGCTAAAGTCTTGGTCAGCAGATGTATCTTCCAAGACAAAATTGCTTAATATCCCTTTCAAGGGTAAATCCCTCTTTGGACCAGAGTTGAAAGAGATTATCTCAGACATCACTGGGGGTAAGGGCCATGCCCTCCCACAAGATAGGCCTTTCAAGGCCAAGAATAAGTCTAATTTTCGTTCCTTTCGCAATTTCAGGAACGGACCGGCCTCCAACTCTGCAGCCTCTAGACAAGAGGGTAATGCTTCGCAGACCAAACCAGCTTGGAAACCGATGCAAGGCTGGAACAAGGGTAAACAGGCCAAGAAGCCTGCTGCTGCTACCAAAACAGCATGAAGGAGTAGCCCCCGATCCGGGACCGGATCTAATAGGGGGCAGACTCTCTCTCTTCGCTCAGGCTTGGGCAAGAGATGTTCAGGATCCCTGGGCACTAGAAATAGTTTCTCAGGGTTATCTTCTGGAATTCAAGGAACTACCCCCAAGGGGATGGTTCCACATGTCTCACTTATCTTCAAACCAAATAAAGAGACAGGCATTCTTACATTGTGTAGAAGACCTGTTAAAAATGGGAGTGATACACCCAGTTCCAACTGTGGAACAAGGACTGGGGTTTTACTCAAATCTGTTTGTAGTTCCCAAAAAAGAGGGAACCTTCAGACCAATTCTGGATTTAAAGATTCTAAACAAATTTCTCAGAGTGCCATCGTTCAAAATGGAAACTATCCGAACGATTTTACCTACAATCCAGGAGGGTCAATTTATGACTACCGTGGATCTAAAGGATGCGTATCTACATATTCCTATCCACAAAGATCATCATCAGTTCCTAAGGTTCGCCTTTCTGGACAAACATTACCAGTTTGCGGCTCTCCCATTCGGGCTAGCCACTGCTCCAAGGATTTTCACAAAGGTACTCGGGTCCCTTCTAGCGGTTCTAAGACCAAGGGGCATTGCAGTGGCACCTTACTTGGACGACATTCTGATACAAGCGTCGTCTCTTTCAAAGGCAAAGGCTCACACAGACATCGTTCTGGCCTTTTTTTCAGATCTCACGGGTGGAAGGTGAACATAGAAAAAAGTTCCCTGTCTCCGTCGACAAGAGTTCCTTTCTTGGGGACAATAATAGATTCTTTAGAAATGAAGATTTTCCTGACAGATGTCAGAAAGTCAAAACTTCTAAACGCTTGTCAAGTTCTTCACTCTGTTCCTCGACCTTCCATAGCTCAGTGCATGGAAGTAGTAGGGTTGATGGTTGCAGCAATGGACATAGTTCCTTTTGCGCGAATTCATCTAAGACCATTACAACTGTGAATGCTGAAACAGTGGAATGGGGACTATACAGACTTGTCTCCAGTGATTCAAGTAGATCAGAAGACCAGAGACTCACTCCGTTGGTGGCTAACCCAGGATCACCTGTCCCAGGGAATGAGCTTCCGCACACCAGAGTGGGTCATCGTCACGACCGACGCCAGTCTAGTGGGCTGGGGCGCGGTCTGGGACTCCCTGAAAGCTCAGGGTCTATGGTCTCGGGAAGAGTCTCTTCTCCCGATAAACATTCTGGAACTAAGAGCGATATTCAATACTCTCAGGGCTTGGCCTCAACTAGCAACGGCCAGATTCATAAGATTCCAATCAGACAACATGACGACTGTTGCTTACATCAACCATCAGGGGGGAACAAGGAGTTCCCTGGCGATGAGAGAAGTGACCAAAATCATAAAATGGGCAGAGGATCACTCCTGCCACCTATCTGCGATCCACATCCCAGGAGTGGAAAACTGGGAGGCGGATTATCTGAGTCGTCAGACATTCCATCCGGGGGAGTGGGAACTCCACCCGGAGATATTTGCCCAGTTGACGCAATTATGGGGCATTCCAGACATGGATCTGATGGCGTCTTGTCAGAACTTCAAGGTTCCTTGCTACGGGTCCAGATCCAGGGATCCCAAGGCGACTCTAGTGGATGCATTAGTAGCGCCTTGGACCTTCAACCTAGCTTATGTGTTTCCACCGTTTCCTCTCATTCCCAGGCTGGTAGCCAGGATCAAACAGGAGAGGGCCTCAGTGATTTTGATAGCTCCTGCGTGGCCACGCAGGACTTGGTATGCAGACCTGGTGGATATGTCATCGGCTCCACCATGGAAGCTACTTTTGAGACAGGATCTTCTAGTACAGGGTCCATTCGAACATCCAAATCTAGTCTCTCTCCAGCTGACGGCTTGGAAATTGAACGCTTGATTTTATCTAAGCGTGGGGTTTTCGGATTCTGTGATAGATACTCTGGTACAAGCCAGAAAACCTGTAACTAGAAAAATTTACCATAAAATATGGAAAAGATATATCTGTTGGTGTGAATCCAAGGGATTCTCATGGAGTAAGATCAAAATTCCTAGGATCCTTTCCTTCCTGCAAGAAGGTTTGGATAAGGGATTATCAGCGAGTTCTCTAAAGGGACAGATTTCTGCTTTATCTGTCTTGTTACACAAACGACTGGCAGCTGTGCCAGATGTTCAAGCTTTTGTTCAGGCTTTGGTCAGGATCAGCCTGTTTACAGACCTTTGACTCCTCCCTGGAGTCTAAATTTAGTTCTTTCAGTTCTCCAAGGGGTTCCGTTTGAACCTTACATTCCATAGATATTAAGTTGTTATCTTGGAAAGTTTTGTTTTTAGTTGCTATTTCTTCTGCTAGAAGAGTTTCTGAGTTATCTGCTCTGCAGTGTACTCCACCCTATCTGGTGTTCCATTCAGATAAGGTTGTTTTGCATACTAAACCTGGTTTTCTTCCAAAAGTTGTTTCCAACAAGAATATTAACCAGGAAATAGTTGTGCCTTCTTTGTGTCCGAATCCAGTTCAAAGAAGGAACGTTTGTTACACAATTTAGATGTAGTCCCTGCTTTAATGTTCTATCTAGAAGCAACAAAGGATTTCAGACAAACATCTTCTCTGTTTGTCGTCTATTCTGGTAAAAGGAGAGGTCAAAAAGCTACTGCTACCTCTCTTTCCTTTTGGCTGAAAAGCATCATCCGATTGGCTTACGAGACTGCCGGACAGCAGCCTCCTGAAAGAATCACAGCTCACTCTACTAGGGCTGTGGCTTCCACATGGGCCTTCAAGAACGAGGCTTCTGTTGATCAGATATGTAAGGCAGCGACTTGGTCTTCCCTGCACACTTTTGCCAAATTCTACAAATTTTGCTTCTTCGGAGGCTATTTTTGGGAGTTCTGTTTTTCAAAGGCAAACTTCCCACAACTTTCCTTATTTAAAGGAGTCGATCCAGACTGTTTACTAGAATAAACATAGTTAGCCATTGTGATTTTGTTAGCAAAAATTATATTGGTTTCAATGTTGTTATGCTAAAGCTAATAAGGGACAGATATGTAGTAGGCTTAGGCTTGTAAAGTCTGGAATGTACACTTTCGATTCTCAGAAATGAAAACCCATACATTTCAGTGTTCAATAACAGCAAAAGCAAAAAAAATAAATAATGGTAGTATGTTGCAAATTGTTTTTACTAAACATAATTAAAGGGACAGTCTAGTAAAAAATTAAACTTTCATGATTCAGATAGGGTATGTCATTTTAAACCAACTTCCAAATATACTTATATCATCAAATATGCTTTGTTCTCTTAGTATTCTTATTTGAAAGCTAAACAAGGGTAGACTCAAATGCTAATTTGAAGACCACCTCTTATCTGAATGTATTTGACAGTTTTTAGGAGTTTAAACAGCTAGAGGACGTTAGTTCATGTGTGCCATATAGATCACGCACCTGGAGTTACTTATCAGAGGGCACTGACTGGCTAAAATGCAAGTCTGTCAAATGAGCTGAAATATGGAGGCAGTCTGCAGAGGCTTAGATACAAGGTAATCACAGAAGTAAAAAGTATATTAATATAACTGTGTTGGATATGCAAAACTGGGGAATGGGAAATAAAGGGATTTTCTATCTATTTAAACAATGAAAATTCTGGAGTAGACTGTCCCTTTAAACATTTTAGATTTCAGTCTCATTGTGTTTTTATATCCCTTTAATTAAAGGGAAGAGCAGGCTGAAGAGGTGCTTTATGAAGTGGGCATTTTGGAGGAAGAGCATTAGTATTCCTAGAAGAAAATGGGAACACAACCTTTAGCTATCGGGTTAAGCCATTCATCCCCCAACAAGTGCATGATATGGCCTCTATGTCTCCAGATAGTTACCACACTTTTCCCCCATTGTTGAAGGACTTACCCTAATTGAATTTCTCCAGTAACCCCACTTCTAAGCCTCCCCACAGGTTTCAGCCTCCGCCACCACTACCACCAAATCCGTACTGCACCATTGCACATGCTCTGCAGACCACCAAAACTTGCTGCACAACCACCACAAGTTACACCCCAAGGACAAGGAGAAAACATAAAATATACAAGGGCCATAATGCCCACTACAGTGCAAAAGCAGATATAACACAAATGAGTTATTTAGATGTTTTGCCCTATATTACAGAGTATATTAAATACATATACATACAGTCCATTAATATTTTGACATATACATGAAAGGTGGCAGTTCTATCATTACTATAGTAGTCTTAGTAGTTGTCCTGGAGCCCCATTACATGTTTGGTTATGCCTATATAATGTAATGTAATATATGAAATATACTTACCAATATATGCCTAAGTGGAGTGCAAAAATATTAGCACTATCGTGCACTAACACCACTCTAGTTAAATCAATGGCTGTTTTGTTTTTGTGCTCATATTACAAGTTCAAAATAATTTGGTAGAGCTCAAACAAAAGCCTGGAACATGGTAACATCTGGATGTCAGATAGCGAGGGTGCACTAAATTCCTCACATAATATATTTCTAGGGGACACAATGAAAGAACTCAATTAGGCTATCGCTCAAGCTCTAAGCTAAAGGTACACTAAACTGAAAGTGCTCTAAGCCATAATGGAGTTCTTGAATAAGTTGTAAACACATATAAATATATATACAGTATATATATATATATATATATATATATACGCTGCTTTTTATCCAGCGCACACTTAAAACAACGCTGGTATTACGAGTTGTCTGAATGACTGCGTTAGCCTCAGAAAAGGGAGCGTAGAGCATAATTTACCGCCACTGCAACTCTCAATACCAGCGGTGCTTACGGACGCGGCCAGCTTCAAAAACCTGCAAAAAAGCAGCGTTCAGCTCCTAACGCAGCCCCATTGTTTCCTATGGGGAAACACTTTCTAAGTCTACACCTAACACGAACCCTGAGTCTAAACACCCCTAACCTTACACTTATTAACCCCTAATCTGCCGCCCCCGCTATCGCTGACACCTACATTATACTATTAACCCCTAATCTGCCGCTCCGGACACCACCGCAACCTACATTATAGCTATGAACCCCTAATCTACTGCCCCTAACATCGCCGACACCTATATTATATTTATTACCCCCAATCTGCCCCCCCTAACGTCGCCGCCACCTACCTACACTTATTAACCCCTAATCTGCCGACCAGACCTCGCCGCCACTATAATAAATGTATTAACCCCTTAACCGTCACACTCCTGCCTCGCAAACACTATAATAAATTGTATTAACCCCTAATCTGCCCTCCCTAACATCGCCGCCACCTACCTACAATTATTAACCCCTAATCTCACGCCCCCAATGTTGCCGCTAATATAATAAATGTATTAACCCCTAAACCTAGGTCTAACCCTAACCCTAACACCCCCCTAACTTAAATATAATTTAAATAAAACAAAATAAATTTACTATAATTAAATAAATTTTTCCTATTTAAAACTAAATACTTACCTATAAAATAAACCCTAATATAGCTACAATATAACTAATAGTTTACATTGTAGCTATTTAGGATTTATATTTATTTTACAGGCAACTTTGTATTTATTTTAACTAGGTACAATAGCTATTAAATAGTTAATAACTATTTAATAGCTACCTAGTTAAAATAATTACAAAATTACCTGTAAAATAAATCCTACAAATATACCTAACACTACACTATCAATTAATGTATTAAATAAATTACCTACAATTAGCTAAACTAAAATATAATTAAATAAACTAATCTATAATACAAAAAAACAAACACTAAATTACAGAAAATAATTTTTTTTACAAGAAGTTTAAACTAATTACACCTAATCTAAGCCCCCTAATAAAATAAAAAAGCCCCCCAAAATAATAAAATGCCCTACCCTATTCTAATTTACAAAGTAATCAGCTCTTTTACCATCCCTTAAAAGGGCCTTTTGCGGGGCATTGCCCCAAAGTAATCAGCTCTTTTACCTGTAAAAAAAAATACAACCCCCCCAACATTAAAACCCACCACCCACATACCCCTACTCTAACCCACCCAAACCCCCCTTAAATAAACCTAACACTAACCCCATGAAGATCTCGCTACCATGTTTCGTCTTCACCCAGCCGCTTGGATGAAGACTTCTACTGGATGGAGGACCTCTTGTTGCTCCGCTTGGATGAAGAATTCGGCTCGGCTGGGTGAAGACGACTCAAGGTAGGGAGATCTTCAGGGGGTTAGTGTTAGATTTATTTAAGGGGGGTTTGGTGGGGTTAGAGTAGGGGTATGTGGGTAGTGGGTTTTAATGTTGGGGGGGTTGTATTTTTTTTACAGGTAAAAGAGCTGATTACTTTGGGGCAATGCCCCGCAAAAGGCCCTTTTAAGGGCCGGTAAAAGAGCTGATTACTTTGTAATTTAGAATAGGTAGGCATTTATTATTTTGGGGGGCTTTTTTATTTATTAGGGGGCTTAGATTAGGTGTAATTAGTTTAAACTTCTTGTATTTTTTTATTTTCTGTAATTTAGTGTGGTTTTTTTTGTATTATAGATATTTAATTGTATTTTAGTTTAGCTAATTGGTAGGTAATTTAATTTATTGATAGTGTAGTGTTAGGTGTATTTTTAACTTAGGGATAGGATTTATTTTACAGGTAATTTTGTAATTATTTTAACTAGGTAGCTATTAAATAGTTATTAACTATTTAATAGCTATTGTACCTAGTTAAAATAAATACAAAGTTGCCTGTAAAATAAATATAAATCCTAAAATAGCTACAATGTAACTATTAGTTATATTGTAGCTATATTAGAGTTTATTTTATAGGTAAGTATTAGTTTTAAATAGGAATAATTTATTTAATTATAGTAAATTTATTTAGATTAATTTAAATTATATTTAAGTTAGGGGGTGTTAGGGTTAGACTTAAGTTTAGGGGTTAATAACTTTATTATAGTAGCGGCGACGGTGGGGGTGGCAGATTAGGGGTTAATATTTGTAGGTAGGTGGCGGGGATGTTAGGGAGGGCAGATTAGGGGTTATAAAATTTATTATAGTGTTTTGCGAGACAGGGAGTATGTCGGTTAGGGGTTAATACATTTATTATAGTGGCGGCGAGGTCCGGTCAGCAGATTAGGGGTTAAAAAGTGTAGGTTAGGTGTCGGCGATGTTAGGGGCAGCAGATTAGGGGTTCATAGGGATAATGTAGGTTGCGGCAGTGTTAAAAATTTTTATTATAGGGTTTGCGATGTGGGGGCCCTCGGTTTAGGGGTTCATAGGTAGTTTATGGGTGTTAGTGTACTTTATAGCACAGTAGTTAGGAGCTTTATGTTCCCGCGTTAGCCCATAAAGCTCTTAACTACTGACTCTTTTTGACGGTAGGAGTCTTGTCGGTAGAGGCTCTACCGCTCAGTTCTTCCAAGACTCGTAATACCGGCGTTAGGCAAATCCCATTGAAAAGATAGGATACGAAATTGACATAAGGGGATCTGCAGGTAGCCTCGAGTCGCGGAAAGAAAGTGTACGGTAGACCCTTTCCTGCCTACTCTAAATACCAGCGGTCGGTAAAAAGCAGCGTTAGGACCCCTTAACGCTGCTTTTGACTGCTAACACAAAACTCTATATCTAGGGCGATAGTAAAGCTGGCACTCTTTTTCAAGCACACAAGTTAAATTAAAAGAACAAAATGGAACAGTTAGTTACAACATTTGGCCTATTGGTTTAAGACCCAGGACCATATCAAGGTATGTATATATATAATATATATTTATATATAGTATATATATATAATATATATAAATATTGTATCAGCACCAAAGACTTAGTGAATTGTTAGGCGTTATTTTGAGAGGGGGTGTCAGTTAGCACTTAGCAGTATTCTACACCTTCACCTGGAACTGAATGGGTTACTTGACGAGGATATCTCGGGAACAGAGATCAGACATGCAGCAGGTAAAATCTAATCACTGTTCTGTTTATTATAAGGCATACAATACTTTTATAGAAAATGGTTACAGTATATAGGGTTAAACAATGACGTATCATAATCACACCATTTTACACAGCATGAGTTAGAACAATGGGGCAACAGTAAAACAAGGCCACTATTGATATAAAATGTATTTCTAACATCAGCATATTTTCTTCACAGCATAATAAACTACATTATAATTAAATATAATTAACACATCTTAAAATCGGTGGTTACACAAAATGGCGTCAATCATGCTAAATACATTCTAACATTCCACCCTTTTATGCTACCAGAATAACCTACTAGGAAAATTGAATGACTATACAAAAGGCACAGCAAATTAGTAAATCTATTAACAACAATTTAAACCTAATTCTTCGGTATATACATGAATCTATGTAATAATAATGTAGAGAAATGTATTCACATTTGCTGCTATAATATATAGACCTCAATTTAAAAACTGGGTTGGCCAATAGGGCACAATTGTCACTGCACATAGGTACGGTCCTCTCCAATGCCCTCCATCTACCTCCCAGGCATCCCCAAACTACTGGTCTATCTGCACAAAGACTCAACAGCCCCCTATCTACCCCAAACAAAGCGGGCATCTTTATTTGTCAAACTGCATAGCTAGCATCCCCAAATAGCATCAACAGTTTCCTGCTCTGTGCACTCTCCACAGTGAAGCATAACATGGGAACAGCACAAGTATCTCTGAGTGGCCCTCTGATCACTTTAAGAACAGTATTGTCCTCTTAGAGCTCCACCTCCCTCAGACACTCTGCTTCAATACCACAGTCCATTTGCAGTAGGGGTGCTTTGTCAAGTGTCCATCTGCAGGTACATGCTGGAAGTCTGATGGTTTGTTCATGGCGTAGACAAGGAAAGCAGGTGGATCCTCATAGAAAAACAGACACTCGAGTCAGAAGGAGTCTAAGAAGGAACAAAACAGCACAAGATGAGCACACCACCCTGATACATTCACAATTATGTCCAACAAAAACTTATTTCACGCTTTTTGTAAGATCACAATTTCCTTAATAGGCTTAACTTATCCGATGTCATTTAAAAACCAGGAAAACATTGTGGATATATAATACAATCTAAATACATTGATTATACTTTTACAGAGAATAACTCACAGCTTCTCTATACAATTTAAATGATACTTTAAAACATAAATTCTGAGCAAGTAAAAAACTGCTAGACATCTTCAAGAGACTATAGCTATGCTAAGTAACATGTGCTAAGGGCCTGCCCTGCAACAAAAATGAAAAGTCAAACAGTCAATAAAAACATTTTTTTTAAATCAATTTCTTCAACAACTTTATAACCTAGTGTTGCTTTATTCTGCAAAGCTACTATATGTAATGTTTATAATTCTCCAAATATGATCTTAATAGATCAGTGTCTCATCCGATATAGACATTACTAATTTACTAAACGCTAGATTTAAGTTTCTGCGGCAAAGGGGTGTGTTAGCTACGCGTGTATTTTTTCCCCCGCACCTTTTAAATACCGCTGGTATTTAGAGTTCACAGAAAGGGCTGCGTTAGGCTCCAAAAAGGGGAGGCGTATAGCAATAATTTACCGCCACTCGCAACTCTCAATACCAGCGGTGCTTACGGACGCGGCCAGCTTCAAAAACGTGCTCATGCACGATTCCCCCCATAGGAAACAATGGGGCAGTTTGAGCTGAAAAAAAAAACTAACACCTGCAAAAAAGCAGCGTTCAGCTCCTAACGCAACCCCATTGTTTCCTATGGGGGAAACACTTCCTATGTCTGCCACCTACTACCCTAACATGTACCCCCCGAGTCTAAACACCCCTAACCTTACACTTATAACCTCTAATCGCCGCCCCCCCGCTATCGCTGACCCCCTGCATATTATTTTTAACCCTAATCTGCCCCGCTCCGTACACACCGCCGCAACCTACGTTATCCCTATGAACCCCTAATCTGCTGCACCTAACCCCCCGCCGACCCCTATATTATATTTATATACCCCTAATCTGCCCCCCCCAACGTCGCCGCTACCTACCTACAATTATTAACCCCTAATCTGCCGACCGGACCTCAACCGCTACTCTTTAAAAAATGTATTAACGACTAAAGCTAAGTCTAACCCTAACACTAACACCCCCCTAAGTTAAAATATAATTTTTATCTAACAAAATAAAATAAATCTTATTAAATAAATTATTCCTATTTAAAGCTAAATAACTTGCCTGTAAAATAAACCCTAATATAGCTACAATATAAATAATAATTATATTGTAGCTATTTTAGGATTAATATTTATTTTACAGGCAACTTTTTATTTATTTTAACAAGGTACAATATATATTTAATAGTTACCTACTTAAAATAATTACAAAATTACATGTAAAATAAATCCTAACCTAAGTTACAAATTAACCTAACACTACACTATCATTAAATAAATTGAATACAAATACCTACAAATAAATACAAATAATACACTAGGTTACAAAAAAAAAAAAAAAATTTTTACAAACATTATAAAAATATTACAACAATTTTAAGCTAATTACACCTACTCTAAAGCCCCCTAATAAAATAACAAAAGCCCCCCAAAATAAAAAAAAAAATGCCCTTCCCTGTTAATAACTATTTAATAGCTACCTAGTTAAAATATATTACAAAATTACCTGTAAAATAAATCCTAACCTAAGTTACAATTAAACCTAACACTACACTATCAATAAATTAATTAAATAAACTACCTACAATTATCTACAATTAATCACTAAACTAAATTACAAAAACAAACACTAAATTACAAAAAAAAAACACTAAATTACAAAAATAAAAAAAGATTACAAAATTTTATACTAATGTACACCTACTCTAAGCCCCCTAAAAAAATAACAAGAGGCCCCCCAAAATAAAAAAATGCCCTACCCTATTCTACAATAAAATTGTAAAGCTCTTTTACCTTACAGCCCTTAAAAGGGCCTTTTGCAGGGCATGCCCCAAGAGAATTCTGCTCTTTTGCCTGTAAAAAAAAACATTACAATACCCTCCCCCCAACATTACAACTCACCACCCCCATACCCCTAATCTAACCCACCTTAAATAAACCTAACACTAAGCCTCTGAAGATCTCCCTACCTTGTCTTCAACCACGCCGGGTATCACTGATCCTTCCTGAAGAGGGTCTGAATCTTCATCCAATCCGGGCGATGTCTTCATCCAAGCGGGGGATGGAAGAGGTCCATCATCCGGCTGAAGTCTTCATCCAAGCGGGGGCTGAAGAGGTCCATCATCTGGCTGAAGTCTACTATCAAGCGGGCATCTTCAATCTTCTTTCTTCGGGCTCCATCTTCATCCCGCCGACGCAGAAAATCCTTCCTTTAAGGGACGTCATCCAAGATGGCGTCCCTAAAATTCCGATTGGCTGATAGGATTCTATCAGCCAATCGGAATTAAGGTAGGAAAATTCTGATTGGCTGATTGAATCAGCCAATCAGATTCAAGTTCAATCCGATTGGCTGATTGGATCAGCCAATCAGATTAAGCTTGCATTCTATTGGCTGATCGGAACAGCCAATAGAATGCAAGCTCAATCTGATTGGCTGATTGGATCAGCCAATCGGATTGAACTTCAATCTGATTGGCTGATTCAATCAGCCAATCAGAATTTTCCTACCTTAATTCTGATTGGCTGATAGAATCCTATCAGCCAATCGGAATTCAAGGGGCGCCATCTTGGATGATGTACCTTAAAGGAACCTTAATTCGTCAGGAGTTCATCGTGGAGGAAAGATGTTCCGCGTCAGCGGGATGAAGATGGAGCCGGAAGAAAGAAGATTGAAGATACCGCTTGATAGAAGACTTCAGCCGGATGATGGACCTCTTCAGCCCCCGCTTGGATGAAGACTTCAGCCGGATGATGGACCTCTTCAGCCCCCGCTTGGATGAAGACATCGCCCGGATTGGATGAAGACTTCGGACCCTCTTCTGGAAGGATCGGTGATACCCGGCGTGGTGAAGACAAGGTAGGAAGATCTTCAGGGGCTTAGTGTTAGGTTTATTTAAGGGGGGTTTGGGTTAGATTAGGGGTATGTGGGTGGTGGGTTGTAATGTTGGGGGGGTATTGTATGGGTTTTTTTTTACAGGCAAAAGAGCAGAATTCTTTGGGGCATGCCCCACAAAAGGCCATTTTAAGGGCTGGTAAGGTAAAAGAGCTTTACAATTTATATTGTAGAATAGGGAAGGGCATTTTTTTTATTTTGGGGGGCTTTGTTATTTTATTAGGGGGCTTAGAGTAGGTGTAATTAGCTTAAAATTGTTGTAATATTTTTATAATGTTTGGCCTAGATTTAGAGTTTGGCGTTAGCCGTGAAAACCAGCGTTAGAGGCTCCTAACGCTGGTTTTTAGGCTACCGCCGGTATTTGGAGTCACTCAAAATAGGGTCTAACGCTCACTTTTCAGCCACGACTTTTCCATACCGCAGATCCCCTTACGTCAATTGCGTATCCTATCTTTTCAATGGGATCTTTCTAACTCCGGTATTTAGAGTCGTGTCTGAAGTGAGCGTTAGACATCTAACGACAAAACTCCAGCCGCAGGAAAAAAGTCAGTAGTTAAGAGCTTTCTGGGCTAACGCCGGTTTATAAAGCTCTTAACTACTGTACTCTAAAGTACACTAACACCCATAAACTACCTATGTACCCCTAAACCGAGGTCCCCCCACATCGCCGACACTCGAATTTTAACCCCTAATCTGCCGACCGCCACCTACGTTATCCTTATGTACCCCTAATCTGCTGCCCCTAACACCGCCGACCCCTATATTTATTAACCCCTAATCTGCCCCCCACAACGTCGCCTCCACCTGCCTACACTTATTAACCCCTAATCTGCCGACCGCAAAGCGCCGCCACCTACGTTATCCTTATGTACCCCTAATCTGCTGCCCCTAACACCGCCGACCCCTATATTATATTTATTAACCCCTAATCTGCCCCCCACAACGTCGCCTCCACCTGCCTACACTTATTAACCCCTAATCTGCCGAGCGGACCTGAGCGCTACTATAATAAAGTTATTAACCCCTAATCCGCCTCACTAACCCTATAATAAATAGTATTAACCCCTAATCTGCCCTCCCTAACATCACCGACACCTAACTTCAATTATTAACCCCTAATCTGCCGACCGGAGCTCACCGCTATTCTAATAAATGGATTAACCCCTAAAGATAAGTCTAACCCTAACACTAACACCCCCCTAAATTAAATATAATTTAAATCTAACAAAATTAATTAACTCTTATTAAATAAATTATTCCTATTTAAAGCTAAATACTTACCTGTAAAATAAATCCTAATATAGCTACAATATAAATTATAATTATATTGTAGCTATTTTAGGATTAATATTTATTTTACAGGTAACTTTGTATTTATTTTAACCAGGTACAATAGCTATTAAATAGTTAAGAACTATTTAATAGCTAAAATAGTTAAAATAATTACAAATTTACCTGTAAAATAAATCCTAACCTAAGTTACAATTAAAACTAACACTATACTATCAATAAATTAATTAAATAAAATACCTACAATTACCTACAATTAACCTAACACTACACTATCAATAAATTAATTAAATAAACTACCTACAATTAACCTAACACTACACTATCAATAAATTAATTAAATACAATTCCTACAAATAAATACAAATAAATAAACTTGCTAAAGTACAAAAAATAAAAAAGAACTAAGTTACAAAAAATAAAAAAATATCTACAAACATAAGAAAAATATTACAATTTTAAACTAATTACACCTACTCTAAGCCCCCTAATAAAACAACAAAGCCCCCCAAAATAAAAAAATGCCCTACCCTATTCTAAATTACTAAAGTTAAAAGCTCTTTTACCTTACCAGCCCTGAACAGGGCCCTTTGCGGGGCATGCCCCAAGAAGTTCAGCTCTTTTGCCTGTAAAAAAAAACCATACAATACCCCCCCCCCCAACATTACAACCCACCACCCACATACCCCTAATCTAACCCAAACCCCCCTTAAATAAACCTAACACTAAGCCCCTGAAGATCATCCTACCTTGTCTTCACCTCACCAGGTATCCAAAATCTGGCTCCAAAATCTTCATCCAACCCAAGCGGGGGGTTGGCGATCCATCATCCGGTGCCTGAAGAGGTCCAGAAGAGGCTCCAAAGTCTTAATCCTATCCGGGAAGAAGAGGCGATCCGGACCGGCAACCATCTTGATCCAAGCGACATCTTCTATCTTCATCCGATGACGAACGGCTCCATCCTGAAGACCTCCACCGCGGACCCATCTTCTTCCGGCGACGTCCAACTGCAGAATGACGGTTCCTTTAAGGGACGTCATCCAAGATGGCGTCCCTCGACTTCCGATTGGCTGATAGGATTCTATCAGCCAATCGGAATTAAGGTAGGAATATTCTGATTGGCTGATGGAATCAGCCAATCAGAATCAAGTTCAATCCGATTGGCTGATCCAATCAGCCAATCAGATTGAGCTTGCATTCTATTGGCTGTTCCGATCATTAACTAGGGGTTAATACATTTATTAGTAGAGGTGAGGTCCGGTCGGCAGATTAGGGGTTAATAATTGTAGGTAGGTAGCGGCGACGTTGGAAGGGCAGATTAGGGGTTAATAAATATTATGTAGGTGTCGGCGGTGTTAGGGGCAGCAGATTAGGGGTACATAGGGATAATGTAGGTTGCGGCAGTGTCCGGTCGGCAGATTAGGGGTTAATAAGTGTAGGTAAGGTATCGGCGACGTTGGGGGGGGGAAGATTAGGGGTTAATAAATATTATGTAGGTGTCGGCAGTGTTAGGGGCAGCAGATTAGGGGTACATAGGGATAATATAGGTGGCGGCGGTGTGTGCGGTCGGCAGATTAGGGGTTAAAAAAATTTAATAGAGTGGCGGCGATGTGGGGGGGGCCTCGGTTTAGGGGTACATAGGTAGTTTATGGGTGTTAGTGTACTTTAGAGCACAGTAGTTAAGAGCTTTATGAACCGACGTTAGCCCAGAAAGCTTTTAACTCCTGGCTTTTCTCTGCGGCTGGAGTCTTGTCGTTAGATTTCTAACGCTCACTTCAGCCAAGACTCTAAATACCAGCATTAGAAAGATCCTATTGAAAATATAGGATACGCAATTGGCGTAGGGGGATCTGCGGTATGGAAAAGTCGCGGCTGGAAAGTGAGCGTTAGACCCTTTCCTGACTGACTCTAAATACCAGCGGGCAGCCAAAACCAGCGTTAGGATCCCCTAACGCTGGTTTTGACGGCTAACGCAGAACTCTAAATCTAGGCGTAATTATTTTATGCATCCTAAATTCTCTTGCACACCTGGAATTACAAAAACTCAAATTGCAGATACCATACCAGTTAATGAAGGGAAAAATACATTTAGTTTCATAACAGATCCAATAAGAGCCATTGTAGGTAGAAAATATACCATCAATACCATTATAATTATACTACTCCCAGAACTCAGATTTCTCTGTATAATTTATATAAATTTCTAGCTGAGACATGTCCTCACAATCTTTATTTTGAGTAGTTTGATAATATACTAAGGAATGATTACAATGGGAAATTCCTACAAAAACTTCCTATTCTCATACCTTTCTTCACTGCAAGACACATATATCCCTTGTTTCTGTGTTTTACAATGGTGAAGGGTCTATAATATTCTGAGATATTGCAGCATTTTCTTTAAACTATAAAGGTGAAAACATATTCTCTATACTCAGTGGGCCATTCAATAGGTTACAATACTGCAAAGATTAGAGTTACACGTATCTAGAGGGTTACTTTGTTTAAGTACATAAACTATAATGTGTACTAATACAAATAAGGCATAATTTTCTGCAGACAAAGCTATATGACTTCTTATAACTAATATGACCAATAAAAATAACACAATTACAGGAGAATACAAAACAAGCAATATAAGTAAACAAGTTAAAACAATACTCCCCTAATTTAGCTGTGGATGACTCTGTAACAGCGTAACAGGTCCTCAATTCCAACAGGCAAGGCATAGTCAAGAGAAGGATAGTCATTATGTTCTGAAGACACACATCATAGGAAACAGTCATAGATTACCCAGAGTCCAGTTCTGGGGCTGGTACCAGCATGCAAAGCAAAGAATGGATCCAAAAGATAGTTCAGCAACTTTTACTGCAGTATGGTGGTTAAAACAAACTTGATAAAATGTCTTTTATCTTCTTTTTCTTTCCTTCACCTAGGCACCAGGCATATCTTTATTTAAAAATGTATACTTGCATTCAATCTTCAATCTTTTGGAGAGTGCACTATGGAATTTTATCTGTACAGATTTACCTAAATATGAAAAACGCAAAAATAATTTAGTTAGTGTTTTTTTTTCTGGATTCAGCTCCTGCAAATACAAATATTATGTTAATAACAAAACAACATTCGGCTAGATTACGAGTTTTTGTCGGTAAGGCTTGCGGTGCTAAGGAGCAGTTTCATCTCACCGCTCACCTACAGACAACGCTGGTATTACGGGTTTTTAGAAACCCGACGTTAGCCGCAGAAAAGTGAGCAAAATTTAGCTCCACATCTCACTTCCATACCAGCGCTGCTTGTGCACGATTTCCCCATAGGAATCAATGGGGCAGATCCGGCTGAATAAAAACCTAACACCTGCAAAAAAGCAGCGTTCAGCTTTTAACGCAGCCCCATTGATTCCTATGGGGAAAGAAAATGTATGTCTACACCTAACACCCTAACATGAACCCCGAGTCTAAACACCCCTAATATTAAACTTATTATCCCCTAATCTGCCGGCCCCGACCTTGCCGACATCTGCTTTATATTATTAACCCCTAATCTGCCGCTCCGGACACTGCCGCCACCTACATTATACTTATGAACCCCTAATCTGCTGCCCCCAACATCGCCGAACCCAACATTTTATTTATTAACCCCTAATCTGCTGCCCCCAACGTCGCTGCAACCTAACTACACTTATTAACCCCTAATCTGCTACCACCAATGTCGCCGCCACTATAATAAATATATTAACCCCTAAACCTAAGTCTAACCGCAACCCTAACACCCCCCTAACTTAAATATAGTTTAAAATAATCTAAATAAAATAACTTTAATTAACTAAATAATTCCTATTTAAAACTCAATACTTACCTATAAAATAAACCCTTAACTAGCTACAATATAACTAATAGTTACATTGTAGCTAGCTTATGGTTTATTTTTATTTTACAGGCAACTTTGTATTTATTTTAACTAGGTACAATAGTTATTAAATAGTTCTTAACTATTTAATAGCTACCTAGCTAAAATAAATACAAATTTACCTGTAAAATAAAACCAAACCTAAGTTACAATTACACCTAACACTACACTATAATTAAATTAATTCCCTAAACTAACTACAATTAAATACAATTAAATACAATTATCTAAATTACGAGAAAAACCCCCACTAAATTACAGAAAATAAAAAAATAATTACAATTTTTTTAAACTAATTACACCTACTCTAATCCCCCTAATAAAATAAAAAAGCCCCCCAAAATAATAAAAATCCCTACCCTATACTAAATTACAAATAGCCTTTCAAAGGGCTTTTTGTGGGGCATTGCCCCAAAGTAATCAGATCTTTTACCTGTAAAAAAAAGACAATACCCCCCCAACATTAAAACCCACCACCCACACACCCAACCCTACTCTAAAACCCACCCAATCCCCCCTTAATAACACCTAACACTAACCCCTTGAAGATCACCCTACCTTGAGACGTCTTCACCCAACCAGGCAGAAGTGGTCCTCCAGATGGCCAGAAGTCTTCATCCTATCCGGGAAGAAGTGGTCCTCCAGACGGGCAGAAGTCTTCATCCAGACGGCATCTTCTATCTTCATCCACCCGGAGCGGAGCGGGTCCATCTTCAAGACATCCGATGCGGAGCATCCTCTTCCTTCTGACGACTAACACTAAATGACAGTACCTTTAAGTGATGTCATCCAAGATGGCATCCCTTCAAATCCGATAGGCTGATAGAATTCTATCAGCCAATCGGAATTAAGGTAGAAACAATCCTATTGGCTGATGCAATCAGCCAATAGGATTGAGCTCGCATTCTATTGGCTGATCCAATCAGCCAATAGAATACGAGCTCAATCCTATTGGCTGATTGGATCAGCCAATAGGATTGAAGTTCAATCCTATTGGCTGATTGCATCAGCCAATAGGATTTATTCTACCTTAATTCCGATTGGCTGATAGAATTCTATCAGCGAATCGGAATTGAAGGGATGCCATCTTGGATGACATCACTTAAAGGTACCGTCATTTAGTGTTAGTTATCGGAAGGAAGAGGATGCTCCGCGTCAGATGTCTTGAAGATGGACCCGCTCCGCTCCGTATGGATGAAGATAGAAGATGCCGTCTGGATGAAGACTTCTGCCTGTCTGGAGGACCTCTTCTTCCTGGATAGGATGAAGACTTCTGGCCATCTGGAGTACCACTTCTGCCCGGTTGGGTGAAGATGTCTCAAGGTAGGGTGATCTTCAAGGGGTTAGTGTTGTTTTATTAAGGGGGGATTGGGTGGGTTTTAGAGTAGGGTTGGGTGTGTGGGTGGTGGGTTTTAATGTTGGGGGGGTATTGTTGTTTTTTTTTAGAGGTAAAAGAGCTGATTACTTTGGGGCAATGCCCTACAAAAAGCCCTTTTAAGGGCTATTTGTAATTTAGTATAGGGTAGGGATTTTTATTATTTTGGGGGGCTTTTTTATTTTATTAGGGGGATTAAAGTAGGTGTAATTACTTTAAAAAAATTGTAATTATTTTATTATTTTCTGCAATTTAGTGGGTTTTTTTTTTGTAATTTAGATAATTGTATTTACTTGTATTTAATTGTAGTTAGTTTAGGGAATTAATTTAATTATAGTGTAATGTTAGGTGTAATTGTAACTTAGGTTAGGTTTTATTTTACAGGTCAATTTGTACTTATTTTAGCTAGGTAGCTATTAAATAGTTAATAACTATTTAATAACTATTGTACCTAGTTAAAATAAATACAAAGTTGCCTGTAAAATAAAAATAAACCCTAAGCTAGCTACAATGTAACTATTAGTTATATTGTAGCTATCTTAGGGTTTTTTTCTAGGTAAGTATTTAGTTTTAAATAGGAATTATTTAGTTAATTGTAGTAATTTTGTTTAGGTTTATTTAAATTATATTTAAGTTAGGGGGGTGTTAGGGTTACGGTTAGACTTAGGTTTAGGGGTTAATACATTTAATATAGTTGCAGCGACGTTGGGGGCGGCAGATTAGGGGTTAATAAATGTAGGTAGGTGTCGGCGATATTAGGGACGGCAGATTAGGTGTTAATAAAATGTAACCAATGTTTGTGAGGCGGGAGTGCGGCGGTTTTGGGGTTAAGATAGTTATTAAAGTGGCGGTCATGTCCGGTCGGCAGATTAGGGGTTAAAAAATTTATTTAAGTGTTTGCAATGTGGGGGGGGGGCTCGGTTTAGGGGTTAATAGGTAGTTTATGGGTGTTAGTGTACTTTTTAGCACTTTAGTTGAGTTTTATGTTACAGCGTTAGCTCATAAAAATCTTAACTACTGACTTTTAAATGCGGTAGGAGTCTTGACAGGAGAGGGTGTACTGCTCACTTTTTCCAAGACTCGTAATACCGGCGTTAGGAAAATCCCATTGAAAATATAGGATACGCAATTGACATAAGTGGATTTGCGGTATGTTTGAGTCATGGAAAAAAAGTGAGCGGTACACCTGTACCTGCCAGACTTGTAATACCAGCGGGCGTTAAAAAGCAGCATTGGGACCTCTCAACGCTGCTTTTTAACCCTAACACAAGACTCGTAATCTAGGCGATTGTAGGTTAATTTTGTTACTTAAAAACAATCACCCAAATCACATAAAGATACTCATCATCAATACTCACCCCCTTTGTTTGCGTGAAACACCCCATGTGTCACGCAAACACAATATGACAGCAAACTAAAAGACAATCCATGCACTCCTAAAAG